>NW_024871506.1:0-212503 GCF_019054845.1 Dipodomys spectabilis
GAGCAGGGTTTTTCTACTCTGTTCCTCCCCTCTCCAGCACTAAACTGGCTCCCTATTGGTAACTTAAAGATAGCCTGAGGCTCCCTTCACCTGAGGGAGGAAGGTTAATTAGTCATTGTTTGAAGAGACTGAGAAAAGCCTGACCCTGCTGTACCTCTAACAAATGTTTCAGTTTTCCCCCATTGCTGGCTGTGCCTGGAATGAATGAAGTGGTTTTGCAGCTCACTTCCTTGTTGAATGTGTACATTCTGCCTCCTAATCCCGCAGGCCTAGTTCTCTGCACCTAGCCTGGCTTTTGAAACTGTTTTCTGTCCTTCAAATACAGTGTTACACTGGAGTTCTTCCTGCTAACAGACCTAGGGCTTGGATCCTGAGAACTTCATTTGAACCCTGATTGGGTCAATAATATTTCTTTCCTTCTTCTGTAGCTCAAGAACTCCAAGAACATTTAGAGTGCAAGTAACTTCTCATCACCAAGGGAAACACAGGAATTTCTTAAGCATCTGACCTTTCAGAACAGGAAGTCAGAATGTCCTAGATTTCCCTGCCTTGGCTGGTTTCACCCTGTGAGAGACCTCAGCCTCCTGAGCTAGGGTGATGGGCGTGAGCTATTGGTTCTCTGCTAGGGTCAGAACTGTAATGACATTGACAATACAAGTCAACTTCTATCACAAAGGGCTTGGAGAGCATATTAAGCCTTTAAACAATGTGCCTTTCAGAACCCTGTAGGACACATATTTATAATGCTAGAGTCTGAGAGGCTGGGCTTATGGATGTGCTACACTTGAAACTTGAGGTCTGACTCCAATTCTGGTGTACATCAGCATTCATTTTCCTAAAAATATTTTCATAAGTAGCAAATAGGAAAATTACTTTGATTATCCCTCACTCTTTTTCCAGTTGTGTGTCTCAAACTGAAGCCTGGGCGCTGTCCCTGAGCCCTTCAGCTCAAGGCAAACACTCTACCACTTGACCTACAGTGCCACATGGGGTTTTTTGATGGTTCATTGGAGGTAAGAGTCTAACAGGCTTTCCTTCCCTATGAAAGACCCCTGACAGGGTGGGGCGCCTTTCAATCTGAAGAGACCCTCTCCCAAGGAACAACGAGACCACTTGTGCGGATGCAATCGGCAAGAGGTTTATTCAGGCATGCCCAGGCTCCCAGATACACACAACCTCAAGATCCACAAGGTTTGGGTCGGTGGCTGGGAACCTGCTTTTACACGGGTACCCGGGGCGACAAAGTTTATCGGGAGACTTGCGCGCCGGGGCACATGAGAGCACCCTCTTTTATGGGCAGCTGGAAGCAGGGTTACAGAAGCGAGATGCATGGTTGATTGGCTAATTTTGAGTCATGTTTAGGGTAGGGATTGGTGAGTCAGGCGAGCGGGTCAGGCGGTGGGACTTTCCACATGCAGTTCAGTTAGCTGACGTGTCTGTACTTGCCCTTCAATTGTTAACTCAGAGACTCTTTGTTCCTGCCTCGCCCTCTTTGGTGGAGGCTTAGTTTCGTGGAAGGGGGGGGGGGGTTGGTCAGCAAGTTCTCTGGGGGACCTAGTGGCAAAACATATACTAGGGTCTTTCACCTAGGCTATCTTCAAACTGTGATCTTCAGATCTCAGGATCCTGAGAAAGTAGGTTTCCAGAGCCACTGAAATCTGGCATATTGTTTTTGCCAGACCTAGGGCTTGAAATTAGGGCCTGGGTACTGTCTTTGAGTTTCTTTTTCTCAAGGCTAGCACTCTATCACTTGGGCCACACCACAGCTTCTGGCTTTTTCTGAGTATGTAGCAGTGAGGATTCAAACCCTGGCCTTCATGCATGCTGAGCAAGCTATATACCACTAAGCCACATTCCCAGCCCCAACCTTACGATGTTATCCCTCAACTTGCCTATCCACAAGAAAAGCCTTCTGAGTATAAATCATCTAAACAAATCCGTATAGGAAGTTGTCCAAAGATAAATAAGACAAAACTCATACTGGGACAGACTCTGACCATGTGATGACTTGACAAATGCCTCCATTTAATTAAGTATCATATTTCAAAACTTAATAAAGTATTAATGAAAATTAGTCAATGTACTGAATTATTGTGTATAATTTTATAATATATGTTCACAACATAATAAATATTATGTGTATAATAATACTAATACAACAAACAATAAAAGGAATAAAAAATTAAATACAAAATTAATAATAATAATCATAATATGAAATAAACATACATATTTACCTATATATCTTATATTACACATGTACACAAATATTTTTTCTATTGCAGGGCCTTAATTCAGGCCCTAGGAACTCTAGCTTGAAAATCTTTTCCTCAAGGACAGGGAGCTTAGCCTTCACCCAAGGTACAAAAGAGTTACTTGGACAGTGAGCTCACATCCCAGCAATGGCAGAAATAGTGGCCCAAGTTCCAAGAAAATGACTTAA
Organism: Dipodomys spectabilis; assembly: GCF_019054845.1. Classification (NCBI taxonomy): domain Eukaryota; kingdom Metazoa; phylum Chordata; class Mammalia; order Rodentia; family Heteromyidae; genus Dipodomys; species Dipodomys spectabilis. The sequence goes on from NW_024871506.1 coordinate 2,444, forward strand.
TATTTCTAACAGAAACAGTTACGTTTATTCAGTTCCATACTGAACACTGAAAAAAATCAGTGTAAAATTTTGTACAGCTATTCAGACATCCATCCCTTAAACCCAAAATGCTTCTTGAGCACTACATAATTTTTTGTACATTTTTTATTTTAAAAATGTTGTACAGATGTGTCACAGTTACATGAGCAAAGTAATGAGTACATTTCCTATTGAGCATTGTTGCATCCTCGTTTGATTTTCCTCTACCATCCCTTCCCTCCCATCTTCACAACTAACATCCCTGCTGAGGTCAGGACTTAATTATTTATTTTTGGCTTGGCATGGGGTTTGAAATCAAGTATTGGCAACTCTGCGTCTTCTGTCTCATTGCTACGGATTCATCAAGACTGAGTTCAAATCCCAGGCTATGAAAGAAAACTGGCAGAAATTCCAAACCAAGGAGCTTTATTATTTCAATTTAGTTAGTTAATTAATGAATGAATTAATTAGTTAATTAATTTTGCCAATCACGGAGCTTGAACTCAGGTCATGGTAACTCTGACTCAACTTCACTCTCCCTAGGCTGGGGTGCAGCCTCGGGACCCAAAGCTGATCCTGGGACCCTAGGCTAAGAGGGCTTGCATGAAGGAAAAAAAGCAAAACAGCACAAAAAGGGTGGAGCTGTAGAGGGCTCAGGGTTTTACAATTTTTTTCTTTGCATGATAACCATCCTGGGTCTGAATGACATGGTTTCAAAGTGGACCTGGCCTACCATTGCTGATGGCTGGCAGGCTATCAGGGAAGCCATAAGCCAACATGTCAACATAGTCCCTTGGTTCAAATCCTAATCCTTACATTTACCAATGGCAAGAGATCACAAGAGACTCGTTCCTATGCATAAGAATACACATTGAAAGAGTAGTTCATGCATTTTTCTACTCTAAATTTGGATGCAGTAATCCTAGGATGCTAATTGATCTTAATTAATAGTTTATTAAGCATGAAAAGAATAATATTTTTTCATTGGAGATATAATAAATACCGAAGAGTTGGTAGGAATGTAGTAGATGTCATTCAGTCATAGATAGACAGCTCTGGAAATCTTTAACAAAATATATTTATTTGTATACCACCTCTGCCTATCCGTGTATTGCTGTTTTGGCCAAACTTGGGGCTTGATCTCAGTGCCTAGGAACCACCTGACAGCTTCATTGGCTAGAGGCTTCTGTGCTCACACTCACCCAATCATTAATTGGGCCTGCTAGGCCCTGATTTCAGATCCTAGCACTGCCAAAAATTTAATCTTTGAGTAAAAAGCCGAGTGTGACACATGTTTTCCTTTTCTGGGAGAGTCCAGGGTGTCAGACATGATAAAGAACACATCTACAAATCTAGATGGTATGTGATATGATGTAAACAATGTAATAAATGGTATAGGTGTCATCAAAGACAATAAAATAAATTGTAACTAAATGAATAAAAACGATATAAAATGAATAACAACACTAAACGTGATATGGACTGAACATGTATGGAAGTATAAATCCTATCTTTAATATGTATATAAGGAGTATGTTTTCCATGCCTGAGGCTTGAATTCAGCCCACCCCCATGAGAAAACAATGGCGGGAAATCCTGAGATAATGGTTTCTGGACCAGGTAAAGTCATGGAATGTGATCGATCACATCGAATGAGTAGTTCAAGCATGATATGACTAGGAAATGATAGGCAAGACGCATGGGGTATCACTTATTTGTAAAGCAATGTTGATTAAGCATGACAATAATCATCACAGTCATGAAATGAAGGCATCTGGAAAGATTCAAGAATCAGTAGACACATGGTAGATTGGATTCCATCACAGGTTATCGTCTCTCCTACTCTATACAAATGTGTACTCATTTGCATACTACCTTCAACTTATGAATGGATCACTAACTGTGTACCCTCCTCCCCACCCCCACCTGGGGGTCCATCTCAGGTCCTGGGAACAGCTTTACTCCTTAGTGGCTCACAGGCTGTTGTGCTCACATGGACCCATTCGTCAATTGGGTCTGCTGGTCCCCAAGTTCAGATCCCAGCAGTGCCAAAAGATTCATCCTGATGTCAGAAGCCAATTGTTGCACCTGTGTTCCTTTCCTGTGCAAGTTCTGGGTCTCAGCTAGGATGAAGAATACATGGGGCACCCTGTGGCCATGGGAATAGGTTGTTATCATGTGAGCCCAGTTATACATTTCAACATATACTAAAGAAAATACACAATACATCCATGAATATCATACAAAATAGAATAACTACACTAAATGCACAATGCAGTCCACACACAGATTTGAATATACATCCCATGTTTAAATGATGCATTCAGGACAATTGTGGCCTCTCTGGTGCTCGATCTCTGTTCCTGGGACCTGACCAACTCCTTAGTGGCTCACAGACTGGTGTGATCACATGGGCCCATTGGGCAGTTGGGCCTCTTAGGCCCACAGTTCAAATACCAGCACTGCCAAAATTTACCCTGTTGTGAGAATCCAGTCATTGCACCAGTTTTCCTGTGCTGTGCAAGTCCTGGGTCTCAGCTAGGATGGAGAATGCACAGGCAACTCTATACTCATGAGAATAGGTTGTCATCCAGGTCGCCACAGTTATATCTGTCATCCTATACTCAAGAAAATACACAATACATCAATGAATAAGACACAAAATAAAGAGAATGACTACACCGATTGCATGATGCTGCCCATCCATATATGGAAATATAGACCCTCTGTTTAAATGATGAATTTATGACCATATTGGCCCCCACCAGGCCTTCAACTCAGGTCCTGGGAACGACCTACCTCCTTAGTTGCTCACAGGCTGGTGTGTTCACCATGACCCATTCGCCACTTGGGCCTGCTAGGGCTAGAGTTCAAATCCCAGCACTGCCAAAAGATTCACCTTGATTTGAGAAGCCAATCGATCCACCTGTTTTCCTGTCCTGTGAAAATCCTGGGTCTCAGCAGGGATGGAGAATTCTATATAGACAACTCTATAGCCATTCAAATAGGTTGTTATCCATGTCTGCATAGTTATATCTATCACCATACTCAATAAAATACACAATACATCCATGAATAAGACACAAAATAAAAAGAATAACTACACTGAATGCAAGATGCATACCAAACTTGTAGGTAAGGAGAGATCCAATGTTTAAAAAAGGCGGGCTTGTTATTTTGTCCAGTACTGGGGCTTCAAATCAGGTCCTGGACCAGGCCTGACATTCTAGTCTTCAAGGATGGTGAGATTTCCCTTCCCCCAAAGGGCAACAGAGCTACCCAGATCTCAGATCAAAGCCCAGCACTGACAAAAGATTCATTCTGTTGTCAGAAGCCAGTCGTTGAACATGTTTTCCTCTCCTGTGAAAGTACCGTGCTTTCACTAAGATGTAGAATGCATAGGCAACCATATAATTATGGGAACAGATGGTCATCCATGTCAGCACAGTTACACCTGTCACCATTCTCAGTAAAATACACAATAACTCCATGAATTAGACACAAATTTAGGAGAAGTGCACCGGATGCAAGATGCTGTCCACACATGTAGATAAATATAGATCCTGTATTTGAATTACGAATTTATGACTATCTGGACCTCCCTGGGACTCGATGTCAGTTCCTAGGAATGGCCTATCTCCTTCGTTGCTCACAGGCTGGTGTCCTCACCTTGACCATTTCTCCAATTGGGCCTGATAGAGTGTGAGTTCAAATCCCAACACTGCCGAAAAATGAATCCTGATGTGAGAAGCCCATCGATTCACCTGTTTTCCTGTTCTGTGAGAGTCCTGGGTCTCAGCTTGGATGGAGATTGCATAGGAAACCGTATAGCCAGGGCAATAGGTTGTCTTCCATGTAAGCACTGTTATATCTGTTACGTTACTCAGTAAAATACACAATACTTACATAAGACAGAAAATAAGGAGAAAAAGTACTCCAAAGGCAAGATGCTGTCCACACATATATGTAAATATTGATCCTATGTTTAAATTATTAATTTATGACTATCATGGCCCACCCTGGGCATCCATGTCAGTTGCTGGGAATGGTCTAACACCTTTGTCACTCACAGGCTGGTGTGGTCACCTTAAACTATTCACCAATTGGTCCTGCTAGGCCCTGAGTTCAGATCCCAGAACTACCAATAATTGGATCATGCCGTAAGAAGCCAAGTGTGAAACTTTTTTCCTTTTCTCTGAGAGTCCTGGATGTCTGGCATGATGGAAAACACGTCTACAAATTTAGATTCCATGTGATAGGATGTCATCAATGTAATAAAGGGAATGGGTGTCATCATAGTAAAATCAACGGTAAATAAATGAATAAAACAAAAAATACAAGGAACAACCACACCAAACGTGTATGGACTGAACATCCATAGGTAAGTACAAATTCTGTATTTACAATGTATATAAATAGTATGTTTTCCAAGGCTGGGGCTTGAATTTTGGCTTAGATTACAGGCCTGACTTTTTTATCTTCAAGTACGGTGAGCTTCCGCTTCTTCCACAGTGCTGCAGATTCACCTAGATTCTGCGTTCAAATCCAAAGCCTGCCAGAAAAAACGGGGTGAATTGCAAGCCAGGGAGCTAATCTCTTTTAATTATTTTTTGCTCAGCAGGGGGCTTGAACTCAGGTTGTGGTAATTCTGCCTCAGCTTTGACACCCTATGCTGAGGTGCAGCCACTGGACCCACAGTAGATCCTAGGATCCTAGACCCCCCAGGCCTTGTGTGGCAAAAATGTACAGAAAAAATGCAGCAAGATGGCCTTTTTATGTTTTCTTCTTTTGCACGGTGACCCTCCTGGATCTGAGTGACACTGTTGGAAAGGGTACTTCACCTTTCATTGCTGAAGGTTGTCAGACTATTGAGGAAGTCATAGGTCCACAAGGCAATGTAGGCCCTGATTTTGAATCCCAGTCATGACACCAATCAATGGCAACAGATACTAAGAGACTCGTTCCCATCAATGGGAATAACAAGGTAATATTATCAATGTCACAGTTGAATTAGTTGATGGTGAATGACGCTCCTGTGAAATTAGACAGCATCATTTCAGGAGACTGACTTTATTTAATATTTATTATTTATGTATTTATTTATTATTATTTATTTAATATTTATTATTATTAATATTAAAAGAATACTATTACATACAGAATGCAATAATTTCAGGATATTGTTTGATTTACTTAATAGTTTGTTAAGAATCAAAACAATAAGATTAATTACATGGAGGCATTATAAATACCCAAGAATTGGTAGGAATGTAGTCTATATAAGTGAATAATGTATAGACATCTCTGGCACTCTATAAAGATATACATTTATTAGTGTACTACCAACTGCATGTCAATCTGTTCTTATTTTGTCAACCGCTGGGGCTCGATCTCAGGTACTCGGGACTGCCTGTCAGCTCAACTTGCCACAGGATGGCAGGCTGACACTCACCCATTCATGAATTGGGCTTTGAAGTCTGTGAGTTCAGATGCCAGCACTCCCAAAAAATGAATCGTGTAGTAAGAAGCTGATGGTGACACATGTTTTTCTTTTCTGTGAAAGTCCTAGGTGTAAGGAAGGACATGCAATACATATGCAAAACTATATCCTATGTAATCAATGTAATCACTGTTCTATGCGTCATAATAGTCAATAAGATGAGTAGTCAGTGCATGAATAAAACAAAACGTAAAAGAAGTAACTACACTGAATGCAATATGGAATCAACATATGTATATAAATATAAATCATATATTTAAAATGTAAACAAATAGGATGTTTTCTAGTGGTGGGCATCGATTTCAGGCGAAAGGAACAGACTTGAATTTCTTGAATTCAAGGAGGCAAGCTTCCCCTTCCCATACTGTGCAACAGCAGGGTTACCTAGACCATGAGTTCCAATCCCAGTCCTGGCAGAAAAAAAAATGGCATCTCCATGCTATGTGATGCTCAATTCGTAGGTATTTCATTTGGCCTCCATTTAATGAAGGTGATTGTTTAAATGCTTCATAAAGTATTAATTAATATCGACTAGTGTCCTATAATATAATTGTGTATAATTTTATCCTCGAATCATTCAAGTACTGCCCATTTAATCATGACATACATCACATTCCTTTAGTAATCATATGAATAGGAATGAGTTTCATAGGATCTCCTGCCGTTCGTTGGTGGCAGGAACAGGATTCAAGCTGTGGGCTCCAGCTCCTACCACTTAAACCTGAGGATAGGGAACTCACAGGTCTATCCAAGAACATCAGCAAAACCAGGCATCATTGGCTCTCAGCAGTCCTCCTTAAAACTTACAAGGCTGTGATAGGAGGATCATGGTCAAAGTGACCCTAGGCAGGAAAGTCCTTGAAACTCCTGTCCAACTTGTTCCAACAAAGCCAGAAGTAAAGCCGTGTGGCTCCAGTGGTAGAGAGCTAGCCTTGATCAAAAGCAACTCAGAGATTGTGCCTAGATCCTGAGTTCAAGGTCTGGGAACAAACAGACATACACAACAATCTGTGCAGCCATCCAGCTAAAGCAGGTCACTCTCTTGTCCTCAACTGGATTGGACAGAGTTCCCTGGGAAAGGGGCTGCCATCATTTTGACTCCGCCCATTCTGCCTGCATCACAAGATTCCAGCCACACCTCCATTGTTTCATGGTTCTTTCTGACCAATGGGATGCAAGAATGGTGGCCACACCCACATTCCATGCTGCCCAGTAGCACCATGATTCGCTCTGTTTGTTGACACCACTACCAGCAGTTGAGGAAGGTAGTGGTGGCTGAGTGGTGAGCAAGAGACTCGAGGCCTAGGAAGAGAGGCCTTCCTCATCCCACCATGTGCCTACCTGAGCCCCAGCCCCCTCCCCCCCTTCCCCATGTAGCAGCATTTCAAATCTAATGCTGCAGGCTCAGGCCCATGGTTTCCTCAGGCAATGGTGCAATGTTGTGCCATGAGCCAGCTTGCGGTCCTGACCTGGTCCTGGCTCCCCTGTCCTCTGTTCAGGGCCTGAGTGTCTGTCATGCCTCTGCCAGTGCTGCTTGCCCCACTTGGAGCAGCTGCCTACAGCTTCTGCCAGCAACACGTGAGTGGCTGCCACACAGCCCTGCACCCTGCGACCCCATATCCCCTCCCCTCTGACCCGGACCCGCGCCTCCCCTGTGCCCCACACTCTGGCCCACGCCCTGCCACAAATGTGCCCCAGGGGTGGGGGTGGGTGTTGACCCGAGGATGCCACCCCCATCCTCAGCGGCTAATGTCCCAGGATACAGGGAGATGCAGGGTTGGGTGAGGAGTGGGTGCCAAAGATCCCCTGGCCTGGAGCAGTGGGAGCCACACAGCAGCACATCTGCGCCCTTCCACTCCCTGGTGGGAACCCAGTGGCTTTAGTCAGAGGTGGGGAGCAGCATGTCTACACCTGCCTTCTGGGTTTTTTTCCTTTTTTTTCTGGGGATGGGAGGTGTTGGATGCAGAAGATAGACAACCTTGCTGTGTGAGCCCTTGTCTTCTGTGCTCAGTCAAACTTTCACCTGAAGACAGAGAGACAGACAGACAGAGAGAGAGAGAAAGAGAGAGAGAGACAGAGACAGAGACAGAGACAGAGAGACAGAGACAAAGACAGAGACAGAGATCATCTTTTTCCTTGTACAGCCTGACTGTGCTCAGGTGAGTGATCAGTTGGCAAATTGCAGGTGCTGCATGGAGGAGTCTTCTGTCACCGGTCTGGATGTGTGTGTGTGTTTGTGTGTGTGTAGGGGGGGGGGTGTGTGGGTGTGTGTGTGGGTGTGTGTGTAGAACCGGGTTGTAACAAGGAGGCTGAATACTTTGGTAACTTCTACCTGCTATCTTTGGGGCATGTATGGGCTTCACAGCTGAGGTCTGGGGGCCTGGAAGGGTGAGAGGCTCAAAGGGGACTCAGCACTGTTAAATTACAAGAACATGGGATCTGTGTGCAATGGAGCTGTGTACTCCCTTGGGCCTGGTTGGTGGCAGTGGGAGCTTGGGAGGACCTGGGAGTGCGGCCTGCAGGGGATGGCTTCCCAGGGGGACAGAGAGCATGGCCAACACTTAGTAAGGATACGAGTTCTGCTAGTATGGAGCGCAACACCATAGGTCAGACTCTGGGTCTTCTAATCATGACGTCTGATGGGTGAGGCCAACCCTATTTTAAATCTTGAGCTGTGATCTTCAGATCTCAGCCCCCTGAGTACCTAGGATTATAGGCATGAGCCTCTGGCATTGGGACTCTGGTTCTTTTGGGTATATTAGTATATTAGGGTTTGACCTCAAGGCCTTAGGCTTGCCAGTCAGGTCTTCTACCATGTGAGTCAAGCTTTTCTGTCTTGGGCATTTCTGAGATGGCAAATTAATATATGCTCAGGCTGGGCTGGATCATGGTCCTCCTGTGACAGGCCTGAGCCACCAGGCCCGTTCTTCTGTAGTTGGGATGGTAGATATGTAGTGCCACGCTCAGTCATTGGTTTAGATGGATTGTCCCAAACTCAGTCCACGGCAGCCGATTCTTGACCAGAGGTGAATCTCTGGGTTGGGCCTCAACCATTGGACTTCAATCTCCTTATGGGACAGTTGTGAGGAAACAAGGGATTGATACAGAGGGATCTCTGGAGCAGGGACAGGCACAGATGGAGGGGCCATCTGATACTGTTCTTGGCAATTCTGTGAGCATATGATAGGAAGATACCCGGAAAGATCTCGGTGTGTATTAACGGTGCAACAGGTATGGGATTATGAAACAAAACATGGCTCTCTTTCTTTATTACTCTATCCCCATGAGTAACGGGATCCTTCACTTTGTTCAGTTTTGAAGCTGGGGAAACTGAGGCACAGAGAAGCCGGGTGACCTACTAATGACTCCCAGCTGACAGGAAGCTTGGCCTGACTTCTCTGCCATGCTCCCTAAGACAATGGGTGCTATTCATCCCACTTCTTGTGGTGGGAAGTCCTCTTCTTTTCAGTCTTGGGGCTTGAACTCTGGGCCTGGACAGCTCCCTGAGCTCCTCAGCTCAATGCTAGCACTCTACCACTTGAGTCACAGCACCACTTCCAGTTTTTTGGTGGTTCTTTGGAGATAAGAGTCTCACAGGTATTCCTGCCCTGGCTGGCTATAAACCATGATCTTCATATCTCAGCCTCCATTGTACTCAGGATTATAGGCCTGAGCCACCGGCATATGGTTTAAGTGTAATTCTGACCTTCTTTCTTTCACTTTCTCTCTCAGGAACTGATTCAATGGGTGCTGGAGGAGGTGGCCCAGCATCCCCATGTGGATGGAACCAAGGTGGTCCTCTCATTCTGGAGGTAACCTGTGGGTCAGGAGCTGTCTCGCTCAGTCTGTTGTACCAGCTCCATGAGGTAAGTCCCTCTGTGCCCTGGCTACACTGTGACAGGTATCCATTGTTCATCTAGTCTTACTGGACTCAGTATTGTGTTCAATGCTCTTTTCTAGCAAAAATTTCTGGCTAAAATTATGATACAGTGTTACAGAATGAAAATGTAATGCCATCTTAAGAAAATCATTTAGGGTTCTGGGAATGTGGCTTCATGGTATGGTGATTGCCTAGCATGCATGAAACCCTGGGTTCAATTCCTCAGTACCACATAAATTGAAAAGGAAACACTGGAAGTGGTCCTGTGCCTCAACTGGTGGAGGGTTAGCCTTGAGGGAAAAAAAACCTGAAGAATAATTCCCAAGCACCGAGTTTCAGCCCCAGGACTGCCAAAACAACAACAACAACAACAATGAATAGTTAGTAAATGCAAAATACAGAACCCATACTTGGAATATATAATTGCTCCTTCCATACTGATACCTGACAATAGTTCCTAACACATGTACTTTAAGTATTGATACTGTGTTGAAAAAATGTTTTGTTCATTAGGTCATGGCAATTAATGCTAGGAATGTGCTTAGATGTCAGGTGAAGATTAATTCTGGAAATTCAAATATTCCAGGCTTTTGAGTGGGGTCACTGCTAATCACAATGAGAAGGATAGTGTAAGTGAGATTTGGAAACTATTTTGGCCAGTCATCACACCAAAAAGGCAGAGGATAATTAACAGTTGTGACAGAAGAGAAGGAATAACTCCAGATGGAAAGAATAAATGATAGTAACTAAGGTATAGCAGAAACCGTTCTAGGGAACCATTTTTGGTTATTAAAGAACTAGTTATCAACTAGGCTTATTCCTCATTGCCTTTAGCATTCAAAATCTCCTAGGCTAGTTCTTAATCTCAGTGTGATGAATGTATCTCCTTCTATGCTGATCTTTCATACCTGATCTTTGCTTTCTAAAAATCTGTCTTTCTGTATTTATCTATGAACATTTCCTGATACTATATACACCTACAAAGATGAAAGAGGATGCTAATGTAAGAGTCCCATAGCTCATGAGTCATTAATGTAACAAAATATTGTAAATATTGCTACCTTAATTATTCTGAAAAGCGGCAATGTCACATCATTTGGTTCATATTTCCATTCTTTGTCTACATAGTGACATTAAGTGCACATAAATGCAAATATGAGCCGGGTGCTGGTGGCTCATGCCTGTAATCCTAGTTACTCAGGAGGTTGAGTCCAGAGGTTGTGGTTCAAAGCCAGCCTGGTCAGGAAAGTCCATGAAACACTTATCTTCAATTAACCCCCAAAACCCGGAAGTGGTGCTGTAGCTAAATTAGTAGAGTGCTCACGCTGTGCTGAAGAGAAGAGAGACAGTGGCCAGGATCAATGTTCAATCCCCACAACCAACAAAAAAGTGCAAATATAGGTTTAAGTTTCCCCCAAAGGAATGATGAAGTCAATAGTAATCTTGCCAAATGATTTAGTAGTGCAACTACTTTTGCTGAGTTATTTGTTATGGCTTCTTTGCTAAACATATTCTCTTCTTTAAAAATTGTCAAATATTAGCTTTATAATAAACTTCATCTAATATTTCTTGGTTGAAAAGAGAAGTCCATACAGTTAATGTCACTTAGCTTTCTTACTGTCTTAGTTCAAAGCCAACCCAGGCAAGAGAGTCTGTCAAACACTTATCTGTAATTAAACACCAAAAAATCCAGAAGTGGAGTTTTGGCTCAAGCAGTGGAGTAATAGGTTTGGGCCAGGTGTGAAAGAAAGACAACTGTTCAGGGACAGGGGCCAGTCTCTAAGTTCAAGTCCCAGAACCAGCACAAACTAAACAAACAAGCAAACAAAACAAACCCTGAGTATTTTTTTGGGATTCTCCTTAAAATAGTAGCGGTCTGAGAAGAGGCTGCTTTTGCTGATCATACTCACTGAATCCTGATTTTTTGGAATCCTTATTGCTATGGAAAACTCAAGACCAGACTAAAGGAATTGATAACTGATTCCTGCAACAAGAGAATCATCTCAGGAGTGAAACATCCATCCATAAGATGCTTTAAAACCTCCATATCTTTGCTTCTTTGCAGTAGAACACTTTTAAAACAAAGTTACTTCCTTTTGTTCTATGCTGGCCTTCAAATGCATATTGTTTCCTTTTGCAATACTCTCAACCAGAAGTTTACAGACAAATTTTATATGAGTAAAGGACACACCCAAAAATCAGGGACAGATTTTCCTTCCAGCCTTGGATTCTTTTCTTGTACAGTAAAAAGGAAAGTAATAGTTAACTTGAACTTTATCATTTCTCAATGTTCAATTCCTCTCCTGGGATCAGTTTCCACATCCAGTAACAGTTACTTCCACTTACTTCCATTAACAATCTATGGTGCTGCTCCAGAAAAAAATGAATGTTTTCTGGCTTCATTGAAATAGCACAAAGACACTTTTGCACATGGGGTAACACGTGTTTCAGAGACAACTTAGTAAAGAGAAATGCAATTTAAATTGCTTATAAATACATTATCCATGAGAATATTTTGTTCAAACTTCTTATGTGCTCTGTAAATTAAGGTGAATTTTAAATGGGAAGAAGGTTCTCAGATCATTTTTTGTGAGTCTATATGCTGTGCATTAATTTCCCAAGAGTACATGAGTTAACAGTAGGAGAAACTATAGCAATTATAGGAGAAAAAGAAGTTCTGTGTTTATGTATAAGTGTTCAATACAATATAGAAGACTCTACAAATAAGAAAACATTGAAACAATAAAGCCAAGTCCAGTATGTAGATTTATAGGAGTGATAATAGAGAAAGCGTTACTCCTAAGTGGAACAAGAAGCATGAGGCCACTCCCTTTCTAAATCACGCTTGCTAATCATGTAAATGTGCAAAAAGGAGAATGGAAGAATGATTCTGTCTCCAATATGGGAGAATACACTTAATTGGAAAAAAAGAGTCTATCCTGAGGGAACAGGAATTATACTAGCAATGAACCTGGTGGCTAAGATCACATTTCTTTTTCTTTCCTTTTCTTATATTCTTTTTATTGTTGTTGTTTTTCGTGTCACTTGAAATATGGGACAGGGCGCTGTCCCTCTGAAACGCAGCTCAAGGCTAGTGCTCTTCCACTTGAGCCACAGTGCCACTTCCAGTTTTCTGGTAATTATTGGAGAAAAGAGTCTCCAGGACTTTCCTACCCGTGCTGGCTTTAAACCCCAATCCTCAGATCTCACAACAACTTGGTTTATGATCACATTTCTAACAGTGTACACTCAGGATATGTAATGTATATGTCCATCTATCTTTATATGAATTCTTGAGTTAAAAATCTGGGCTACAGGATAGACTTTACACTCACAAAAGTGTTTGAAGTTTAAAAGTTGATACTCCTGGAAAAGTAAAACCTAAGAATGTAAAGGAGTCTGGGAAGTTCAATTTGCATCCAGCTTGGACAGTATAGGCTTTGAGACACTACCTATAATTAACCAGCCAAAAGCTGGGATACCAGTCACGAGCAAGATTGCTGAATTACAGCTTTAGGTTTTTGCATACATACATACAAACATACACATACACACAGAGGCATTTATAGGTGCATACAAAAATATACAAATGAAACAACTCTCAGAATATGTAGGAATGTTAGAAAACAATAGAAAATAGGTCCTGAGTAAGACTAGAATCAAGTGATAATTTTTAATATTAGAAAGCCTTCAAGTGAACTTTCCCCCAGAAGTTGAGAATATTACACAGGTAGGGACCAGAGATAGTAAGAAAGTCAAGCAACCATTATTAACGGGATATGATACATGGTGGAATGAATCAGGGAAGCCTGCAGGTGCATCTGAAAATGTTCATATCCCGTGTCAAATGTTAAACCATCTTTGAAAATAGTACATAAACAGTCTCAGCAGTCAGTCTAGTGGATAAGATTATAGGAGAAGTTCAGACTTGCTAATCTGTTTCTAGATAAAATAAAACAAACTATGTCTGGGCAATGTGATACAAGCCTGGAATTCTAGCACTCATGCAGGAGATTAGAGAGTAGAATTACCTAACGATATCTTCCCTGGACCAGGTAGAATAATTTTGTCTTAGTAAAACAAACCATCAACAAAAAACGAATACACAGTTGGAAGTTTGGCCTAATTTTGTCATTATGTTTTGAGAAGTCAAGTTCCTATTGAATGCAACTCATACATATCCTCACTTGTTTTTTAAATGCTCTCATCATTACAGAACATTCCTAGATGCAAAATAGCTCATGATTCCCATCCAAAAACTTGCAGAAGTAAGTAAGCCTCATTCTGTTTGATTCCAAATAAATGTTGAAGGATTACAAAAGCTTAAGTCTGGAGCAATAACAAAGTTCGTCTAATGTAGGAATCTGTAGACCTTGTTAAATTAGAATTTAGATTTAAAACATATTTTTTGGTTTTGTTTGTAATTTCATATTCTATAGGATACTACAAAATTCTTTTTAAGTAGACGGATTATTTGAAAATTTCACAAAAGATTCTGGCATTCTATTTGCCTAGATATTATTTCAAGAGAGTTATAATTAGAACATAGTTAATAGATAATTCGCACAGTTCATGTACACCATGTTAATATGAATGATCTAGACAGAGTTGCCAAGAAATGGATGACATTAATTTATATATTTAGAAAAACCAATTTTTTAAGGGTTTGGTTTAATATGGTATGAAGAGAGTAATTGTGTGACATGTGCTTTCTTCTCCCTATATGTACCACAGGAAGCCATTTCCTTATTTACGTTCCTCTGTATACATGGAGAAAAATGCTATGTTTGGGGTTTGTTTTCAATTTTGTTTTTGTTTTATTGGTTCGTCCTAGAGCTTGAACTCTTGGCCTGGATAGGGTCTCTGAGCCTGTTTATGCTCAAGGCTCATGACCTACCACTTCAACCTCAGTGCCACTTGAGTCTGGCTTTTGTGGAGAAGTTTTTGGAGATAAGATTCTAAGAAACCTTCCTGCCTGGGTGAGCTTTGAATCATAATTTTCCTCTCTTAGCATAGTGAATATCTATGATTACTTAAAAGTATAAATATAAATAATATTTGCAAGTGTTCTCATGTCAAGAATACCAGTGGAGGAAAAATGATGCAGCTCAGTTTATGGTGGTGTTCTTTTCAGAACAAGGAGGGTGTCACATTAGCAGAGGTGTAGTATTTTTTCAAAATAGAGATAAGGTATTCATGATGTGAATTAAGGAATTTTAAGGTGTCCCTTACAAGTTGGAAACTGTTGGGCTAGTATGACTTTATGGCATAAATCTTGGGATTGATGGTCATAGACATAATAGCTTACTCTTATAAAAAATTGCTTACTCTTGAATAATTAATTATTACACATGCTTCACAGTTTTTTCCTCTATCAGAATGTGGCTATTTTTCTATTTACTTCTCAATCTGTAACACCCCATTGGAAACTGCATCTATTGCAGAATTACATAACATGCAAACAGGTACTGTTTTGAATCTCTTAGGTATGTTGAGAATTTAAAAATGAGTAATTATTAGTCATAGGAATTTTGAAGAACACATATATTCTGTCCTCTTAAAAACTTACTTACTTTTAAAAGATATGGGTTTCCATAGCATTAAACTGTTTTCATTTTTAGAATGAGAAAATACTAAATTTATTCTTTTTCGAAAAATTTGGCAAGTATATTGTGAAAATACTGTCTAGTTGGATAACATGCAAGTTGATTACCCTCTGATAAAGAAGAGGTAATTAATTCAAATTAGATGCCAAATAGTATTGATTTTTAAAATGTTACTACATAAAGAATATTATTTACTGTGCCAATACAGTGAAATTATATTTTATGCAGCTTATTTTTTTCAATTTTATTATAAAAAAGATGTACAGTGGGGTTAAAATAATTGTAAGGTATTAAATCATAACTTTTCAAACTTGGTAACACTCCCTCATTTTTCTCACAGTTTTGCTTCACCCCTTCACCGCTCACAAGTTGTGAAGTACATTTCCAAAATATTGTCTTGTGAGTATTGCTACTGCATTGGTTTGCCTTTTGTCCTTTGTCTCACCATTATGCTCACAATTGTCTCACCATACAGCAGGGATAAACCATACGGGAACACCCCAAAGAAAACAGAAATCACATAGTTCATCAAAAACAACAACCACAAATGAAAAAAAAAATCTGGTTCCATATCTTGGAATTCATTTTGCTTAGCATCATCTAATATGGTAATATATACGCATAACAAAGCCACTAGAAAATAATAGCTGCATGGATACTATATGTTAACATGAAAACAGCATGTTAACATTTTGATGGTAAAGGTGGAATTAGGATTGGTGAATTTGCGGTTCTGATAAAGGATTTTCAAGGGTTTTAAAGTTATGACAAGTAAAATTTAATTGTTCAAAATTTTAACAACTTAGCCTATTAAGAAAATTTTAAATTGCCTGGAAGAATAGGCTTTCATGCAAAGAAATCCAAGGAGACTTAGTAGAGAGGGAGCAATGTGGATGAAGATGGCTCTTTTTCACACTAAACAAACAAACCTCAGAAACCTTGCTGTAAGTCCTCTAGGTTCCCTTGGAATTGTCCTTACCCAGGAACTATATTCTCACTGTTTGAAACCAGATTGTATTGGAATTTAAATTAAAAGTTCTTAAAAAAAATAAGGCATCAAAATTTGTAAATTTACTGTTAATTACCAAACAGTAATTCTCTGAAAAAGATAATTTGAGTCAAAATATTTAGGGAGAAAGTGCCCTCCACAATAAAAGTAGGTGTTGGTATTACACATTTCTGTTTGTAACATTTTCCACAATGTCTTTGGACGTGAAGCAGTGAAACACAGAAAAAAAATCTGATTGGATACTTCAAACCAATGATTTCACATTTCTAAGTGGCTCACAAAAAATAATATTCTTATTAATATGAGATAGTGAAGACTTCTTTTATTACATATGCCAAAAAGTTTAGAAAAGAATTGAGCAAATGGAAAAAATAATAAAAAAAAATTTCTTAGAAGCCTTAGCTAAGCATAATGACTTCAGCAGTGAAGGGAGGCCAAAACTTTTTGATATAAATTGTGTTAGTATCTTTACTCCCTAAAGTGATTTTACAGAGCGCATTTGGCTCACTACAATGCAGAACTGATTGAATGAAGACATGAAAATATATTCCACATCCAAATGAGGCAACTTAAAGAGTTTTAAAAGAGAAATAATGAAGATGTAGCAGTGGTGGAGCCCGTATGGTCCTTCAGCTTCACTAGACTTGAAGCCAAGAACCTCTGATTAATTGGAACTCCGGCAAAAGATAAGAGGACATAGAAGTAGGACATAGAAGCATTGTCCTTTTGTAACAGACACTTTCTTCCAAGGTATGGGTGATTTAACTCTATTCTCCTCCATACAACTTGGTGAACAAATGCAAGACCAAGAGAAAAATAATCTATTGAAATAATTTTGCATAGAATAACTTCACTGTTCCTGATATGGTATCTAAGGAGAATCTTAAGAGAGAAGATAAAAAGTGCAGTATTTATTGGTTTCCTCTAAGCATCTTGTTAGCAAACATATCTTTGAGGTTAGACAATTCTGATTGAACCAACAAGTCATGGAGTACTTATTTTTGTGGGCACTTTAGATACAAGAAGTCTTTCAAGGTAAAAGAAAAAATATATAGCCAAATATTTGTGATCACAGCCTCTTGGACTGTTTTCTGGAGACAAAGATTTACTTTAGATTTCTCCTCATTAACATAGATGTTGTTTCATGGCAACCAAATGCAAGAGGGAAGTTTTATGGACTCACTTGGCCAATTAAACAGCATGAAAGAAGAAAATGGCAAATAATATTTAATGAAATTACTTTGACCAATTACTTTGCCAGAAGAAAGAAGAAAAAATATAATTCAAAAGCAATTTGACTTAAAAGTATCAAGAAAGAGTAGTGAAGAGAGATTAGAGAAAATATAGAGGATTGTTTTCTCTCCAGTGGAGTAATGGGTTCTTGATCTTGTTTCTTCCATTCTACCTCACAAGCTACCAAGTGTGTCTCAGGACTGGATTTTCCAGTTCAGACAGAAAACTCGTAGAAGAAAGATACTGTTTGCAGCAGATATAGGTTATTTATAACCTTAGACAATCTAATTCTGTTCAAAATTCTCCCTATCCCAAACTTCCCTCTTTGAACAGCTTTGTTTGCTTTTCCCAAGACTGCCCTTCATTAACTGATTAAAATTTTGAGTGGTCATATTCATACTCTCTAGAGTTGCTGTTTGGTTGTGATTTTTGTGTGTTTTTGTTTCTTGTTGTGTTTTTTAACTGAATTTTAAAGGGTTGTGCAATTGTGTTACAATTAAATATATCCATCTAATTGTCCAATGCTCCTAGATCAGAGTCACTCCTTCCATCATTCTCAACCAACCCTTTCTCCAAGATTTATTTCCAATTTACCACTTCCTTCATCATATGTGTACATTCAGTATTCTAACTGTACTTGCCCCTTGTTCATTTTTCATTCATTCTATGTCTTTACTATAATTCCTCTCTGGTTTCAACTTCCTGATTGTCATTCTGTTAAACTGTCTATTAATACTTTGAAAAGTTTATATACATTCCATGGAGTTTCAATCCTGCATATTCTTTAACTGATGCCAGTTTATATTTCCATAATTCATTCATCTGCAGCAACAATTTGCAAGACTGGAGATGGGAAGCACCTAAGCATGATTTTATTCTCAACTGTTTGTAAGATTAATCTTTAGTCAAAAAGAAAGTTAAAAAATGGCTTAGAATGTATTCCTAACTATGAATTTTTATAAATGGCTTTGTACAATGGTGTGATTCTTTTATTTTACATGGAATAATATTTTCTACTACCTATAAGTTTTGGAAAAAGAAGAAAATTAAAATTTATTCCTAGAGAGGAATATGATAGAAGTAGAAGACAGATATTATGTTTGTCATATCTCTGATAAGTACCCATATTCAAGACTTAAAGTCATATTTCTTACTATGTTAGACAGAGGGAAAACATAAAATAACATATAATAAGGCAACTATTTGTGATTTTTTAAAATGTACCTTATTAAATGATGAAATGTATTAGCTAATGTTTGGGTTTGAAATTTAGGAGGTTGATCTATTTAACACATTTCTGAAAGGCTCTTACTAAAAAACACAAATTGTGGGTGGTAGTATTTCTACACTTTAATGAATGGTTGAACATGTTTGGCATTAGTGCTGTGTAAATAATTCAACTCTATTTAACTTGCTCCCTACACTTGAAAAACTTGTAATGTCACTAAGTATCATCAACTTGTCAAATGTTATTTTGGCGAAATTGATTTTAACAAGTTTATTTGAAAATGAATATACTTTCAGATTAAATGTAGATTATCATTGGTTTGAGAGTGACATTTTTATACCACAGAACCATGTTGTACTGAAGTCCCAGTGTTTTGAAGCACTCCTTAGTGCTTCAAATGTTTTTCTGAATTACATTTGACCTCTAAGTCAAGTTTTCGGGCTTTGGTAGACCAATTATGGATCTGTCCTTCCAGGAACTATTTTTGGCCCACTTATGTTGGAATAAAATCTTTCGTTAATCATAGGTGAGGGGTATTAAAAATAAACATATGACACTTTGTGAACTTGTTCACTCAAATGGGCTGGTCATCTGTAAGTTGAATGTTTGAATTACAGTACTTTCTCTCAAATTTTGTGATCTCATCCTTCATTTTAAGTTGCCTTGCATTTCACAATTGTTTACTGCTAATTCCTGCATCTCAAGGAATTGGGGCCCTGAAATATAGGAAATGCGAAATTGAGATGGGTCTTCAATTACTTTGTGTTGATATGTTGCATGGGCCTTAGTGAAAAGTCTTGCCCCTGTTATCTGATGATCCAGGTAACTGGGACTTGGGATCCTAGGACCCATGGGTACTGAAGAAAAATAATATTTTTTAGACATCTTAGCAAAATTTGGGAATAATCAGTAGGAATGCTTCAGAAATATGGAGAAAAACAATTTGGGACAGGCGAGTTAAAACAATAAACAGAGCAGCAGAGTAAAATCCATTACAGATTAGAGGAAAACATTGTTTTATTACCATGTGGATTCAGAAGGCAAAGAACAGTTATAATGTATCACAAGTTTATACTAAAAACATTGCATTGATACTTTTTATAGTCTAATATATATTTTAAACCTAATTATTTATATTCCAATTCTATTTATTGGAAAAAAATAAATATCAATTTATTTGTCAAATTATCAACTAATTCTAGTAAGTTTCATTGTGTGAAATATAAAATCAGCACATATAAATATAAAATGTACGACTATATATAAGTAAAAGGCACACATTTTGTATTTTTCTGTTGTAGTTACTGTATCAAAGGCAACTCTGTTTTAAAGTATTATTCCATTATCTCTACCTCAGTGTTTGATAGAGTTAGACCTAAAGTTTTACCATTTGTAGATTTACAGCATGGAGGAAAGAGGAAACTCTGTGATTAAAACATTATCAATTTAATGCCTAATAATGAGGAGAAACATATGCACTTCTCCTGCAACTCTGAAAATATTTGGTTATAAAAAGGCAGTAGTGTAATTTCCTGCCTGGTTGGATCGTAGACAGGCCAGAACAAAAAGTAATCATGCATACGAACAATTTTTCCACCTTCTTGGCATTAGCTACTTTTGAAATGGAAGGTATAATAAACAATTATATTTTGATAAAATACCTTCTACTCTGAACAGTTCTATTTGAACTGTTCATCTCTCTATGATCGCTTGTAACCAAGATTAGTTTTGTTCTAGTAAGAAAATCTTTGCTGTCAGGGTAAGATATTCTAGTTGGTCTGTTCCCACATGAAGAAGGGTAAAGGCTCAGGTAGACATTTGTTCCAGTAACACCTCATTTGGGAAATTGTCAGCTGAAGAAGTTTAGAAGTAGCTCTTAAGCAATGTTTACTTTGAATCCATTAGGTCCACAAAGCTAATTCAGTTGGATAAATAAGTACTTGAAAAAGCCATCACCTTTGGACCTATCTATAAATAATTAAGAGTACGATCAAATACCAAATAAAAAGACTTAATATAGTCATTGACAAAAAAATTTTGCAAATGTGAGCAATCGACTGATCAATATAATTTTTTTCCACTATTCACAGAATTTAAGGGAAATAAGATCGATAGCATTGTTAGGAACAATAAGGTTTCCTTCTTACAAGTAGGCACCCATAGATATAAGCCTGTATAAAGATTGCATCATTAACTACTTAAATTTAGAGGATATTACATGCTTCAGCAGCACGTATACTCAAATTACAATACAGAGATTAACATGGCACTTGCACAAGGATAATATGAAAATTTGAGAAGTATTCCATATTTTTCATTCTTCAGATGCAAGAAATGAAAAACAGTTATTAAAAAGTTGATTACAAAATTACAAGTGTAACAATACACGTAATTCATATTATTAAATTTAGTTTGACATCAGTGTATTAAATCTTCACCTCAGAAAGGCGTTTACATAGCATAAACTTTACAAAACTTTTCAAATTAGACAACACTGACATTTTATCCCAAAGAAAAATAATATTAAGACCTAGAAAAAAAGGAATCAAACTGTTCTATATGGAATGCAATCAGAAAGGACACATTAATGAACCTATATATTATATAATAATGTAGAATTCAAAGTATATCTAGGAGAAAATAAATTATGAACATTATGCAAACATAGAATATAGAATATTTTAAAATATACTTTTTCAGACAATCATCAGAAATATTTTAGTTTCTATACTACTCATTTCAACAGGTAAATTAAAATTATTTCTGATTAAAAAATCACAAACTCTGAAGAAATTATTATACATGTATACAAAAACTATTGAATACATTTTTACATCCAAGGCAGGAAATTCACTTGGAAGAATTCCACGGAATCCATGAATTTTTACAGTAAAATATTGGTGCTGCCGGGCACTGGTGGCTCATGCCTATAATCCTAGCTACACAGGTGACTGAGATCTGAGGATCATGGTTCAAAGCCAGCCTGGGAAGGAAAGTCTGTGGTACTCTTATCTCAAATAAACCACTAGAAAACTGGAAGTGGAGCTGTGTCTCGAGTGGTACAGCGCTCACCTTGAGCTGAAGAGCACAGGGATAGCTCCCAGGCACAGAGCTCAAGCCCCATGATTGACCAAAAAAAAAGATATTGCTCTTATTTGGATTGTGAAAATGTTTTGTAGGGACACAAAAGATGGACTTGCATTTTTGAAATTTAAGAACCTTAACCCGACCATTAGGACTTCGGTGAACAATTTGTACAGCCTTTCACAACTTCATAGAGGTAGTGATACATAATTATCCTTTTGGCAATATCAAATACAGTTTCTTCTATATTGTTCTTCAGGCCTGGTTTTATATAATGGTTCAACAGAAGGCTATCCAGCATATCCTTACTATCTCAATTCTCGAAAGCAAGATGTAAGGCTGTCAAAAGTCCTTTAGTTTGGGGAAGTGGAACTGTGGCTCAAGTGGTAGAGTGCTCCCCTTGAGCTGAAGAGCACAGAAACAGCACCCAAGCCCAAAGCTCAAGCCCCATGTACGACCAAAAAAATAACACCACCACAACAAAAATCAAACAAACAAAAATATTTGGGCTGGGAAGGTGGTTCAGTGGTAGACGCTTGCCTTGCATGCATGAGGACCTAGGTTCGATTCCTCAGCACCGCATAAGCAGAAAAAAAGCCGGAAGTGATGCTGTGGCTCAAGTGGTAGAGCGCTAGCCTTGAGCTGAAATGCTGAGGGACAGCGTCCAGGCCCAGGGTTCAGGCCCCACGACCAGACCAAAAAAAAATTTTAAAAAAAGAGTCCATTAGTTTGGGCATTGGTATCTGTATCATGATGAAGTAAGAAAGAAGCCACTCTGGTATTATTCCACGTATATGCACTGTGCAGGGGTGTGCAGTCATATACAGTTATTGCATGTGCCGCTTGAGACACCAACTCACTGACAATGTCTAAGTGTCCACTGTAGGCTTCTCGAAGAGGGGTATACTCAACATCATCCCTACTATTCACATGAGTGGCCTATTGGGAAAGAAGTCTCCGCACTGTAATAAGCTGAATATTTTCGGCAGCCCAATGAAGAAAATTGCTTGGATCCTTCCCCAATTTTTTTTTCCTGCAATTGATACCATTCCTTACTTTTTCATCTTGTTCCCCATATTCCTAAGAATTGCCTAACCAGAGGCTTTGAGTGCCAATGGGAATGAGGTGTCCATGTATTTCCCTAATAGTTCACATTGGTTGAACTGGGAAGAAATATCTGGTGAATTTTCTGCAACTGTTTATTCACATGGTTAATTTTCTCTTTTTCCAATTTTACTATTCGAAATTATTCTAACTGGAGAGTAGGGAATTGATGGAGAGCAGAGGAAAGATGTTCCTCCGTATGCAAACATACACACTGAAAATGAGGACCAGTGATGTCTTCATGTGGAGCTTATTCTAGGCATGAGAAAATAGGAAATAATGCCTTCTATATAAATGATTTGGGAAATGGCAGAGCAAAAAGTGAAATGATGCAACCAAAAATATAAAAGCAAAATAAATGAGGATAATTATGGAGCAGTCATATTATGAGAACCATGAAAGGTAGAGAGAAAGAAAGAGACAGGTGTGTAATGACCTAGCTAGCCACAAAATCCATGCCTCTGATCAATTTGTAGAACAGACAAAATTTTATTTTTAAAAGAGATGGAAATAGAATTTATGTATTTACTTGAAATTAGTAAATACATTTTTAGTAGCCTATGTAAAGAGACATAACTTTACCAAATTACAGACAATAAAATAAATCATGGATAATTCTAGTAACAGATCTGACTGAAATCAGTTGGATCATACTTTTCTTGTACAATGAAGGAATAAGAAAGTAAAGCAGCTAGAGAAGGCAGGGAGATTGTATCTGTGACAAAACTTTCTGGAAATTGGTATTGAGGATTTCTTACTGGTGATCCACTTGAACTGGAAGCATGATTCTGAAGTATTGCTTGCTGATTCTGAACTATTGATTTGATCATTATATTCTCCAAGAAGAAAATGAGAATTGATAGTGAAGGACTACTAATACATTTTGACCTTCTCACTAAGCACTTTCAATCATCAAAATCACATGAAGACAATAGACAGTCCTACTTTTTAGATGAAAGCAAGTGTCTTATAAAAAGAAGGAATGTATGTAGTCATGCAAAACACTTCTATTTTACCAATGCCTCATACATTTTTCTAATGTTAGGTACCAATAAATAATGGATCTATTAGAAAGCTCTTAAGACTCAAATGTTCAATAGTGAGTTCTCTTACACTATATCATGGTATTTTTTGTGTATGGTTTTAAGAATAAATTTACATTACTAACATGAATTTCTGACAAGACAGTATCATCACTGTACATCTTGCTTCTATACTCTCATTTTAAAATTACCATCTAAGTATGTACATTAGATAACTATAGAGGAAAAAGTAGAAGCCACACTGATTGCTTAGGTCTTTAGTAGTAGTTAATCAGAAAGGTGAAATCTGAGCATTGTGGTTTGAAAGCAGACCAAGAAAAAAAAGTCCATTAGATTTTGATTTGAAAGTAACCAGCAAAAGCTAGAAATGGAGCTGTTGTACAAGCAGTAAAATGCTAGCCTTGAGATAACTGAAACAAAAAAATAAATTCTGGGACAAAGCCAGGCCCTGAGTTCAAGCCCTAGTATTAGCACCAAACAAATAAATTAATTAATAAGGTAATTAATTAATTAAAAATAAATTAAGTGGTCACATGTGGAGAGGCAGGTAAAATGTAACATGCGTGGTAATGGTTTATGTATTATTTTGTAATAAGGCATATTATCATTTGTGCTAATCACTAATATTTTATTTGGACTTTTTTGTACAAAAAACCCTGAATTTAGCATGCATGTATATGTGTGTGTACATGTGCGAACATGTATGTATGTGTATATGTGTGCGTGTGCTGTTGCAATGTTGCTTGCCAATGTGGACAGGGTGAGGCTGAAAAAGCTAAGTGTGTTGCAATGTTTTTATTTATCAGTGTTCTGTCATGTCATTTCAGTGGAACCACCCTTTGTACATATTATTTGTCTAATAATAACATCATAATCAAAGCATTTACAATATTAAGTTAGAAAAAGAGACCGCTTTCAGATTGTATTGTATGTTAGATAAGAAGATACAGACATAATTAGTTAGTAAGTTATTGCTATAAGATGATTGTCAGTACAAAATACGTATTTGACCTCTTAAATTGGTTATACTTTTAAGATACACTCATGGAGTGATTTGGACCGACTTGACCAAACAGGTATTATTCTCTGGTGATTCCTGTGAAACACAAGTTGGATAAACTCTTTCCGGATTTCTGTTGAAAATCACTTTCTTTGCAAGATTATATTTATTCTCACTAAGAGATAATCCAACCCATATTATGTTTGACTATCCCATCTTATTCATTGAAAATAAGTATTGTGGATATGCTTGTTAGATATTCCTTTCAAAAACGAACAAACAAAAAGCAAGTGTCATGTCCAGATTGTGGATGCATTTGAAGGTGTTTTGTACATGCACAGGTATCTTTACTAATGGCTCTTTTGTGGGAGTAACTATGGCAACTTTAACAAATAAGGCTTTTTGAATATCTGTTCCAATATACATAACATCCCAGAGCAAGTCTTGCAATTTCTGAAAATCCTTTGAATATTTTAGTATTTTTTCATGTCATTGACTGTAGAGCTAAAATTTCTGAAATAAATATTGTTAAGATCTGAAAATGTAAGTGGGTTCATATGCTTTTTTATGCTTCATTTTATGGAAACCCAGTTTTTATGAAAGTAAATGGAACAGAATAAAAGAATGTAAGTGAATTGGGTAAGCTAATATTAGTATAATTTTGTTTTGAATTAATAGTCCATTGAATGTAGATGATGCAGTTAAATTATTTCTTCTCTACTTCAGTTAGTTTTAGAATCTTTATAGTTACGAGAGAACTTTTAGTATAAACAAAGGTTTTTTAAAATGATTAGGGTTAACCTTGTGTTTTTTGTCCTACTTCCAAGAAAATGAGTTATTTTTAAGTGTTAATAGTTTATCATTATCATTATCATAGGGAATCATTATCCTTTTCATAGGGACTTAAAAATGCAGTAGTATTGATTTCTTTTTAAACCAATTTTATTCACAAGTTGGAGAGTCTTTGATTCAAAATTAGGTCTTGGTGTATATGATTTTTAACCTCTCGTTCCTAACATTAATGATAGATAAGACTGCATTTTTGGGTATATGAAAGGTAAAATATGTATCTGGGGTCAAATGTGATTTTTATATCAGTCTTTCTTTAATAACATTTTAAAGTAGTATATTTCTCTCAAAATGTTGGGTATAAAAAGCAATCAAAATACTTCTAATGGTAAACAATTTAGGTGAACTACAATGTGGAAACAATTGCTCCAAAAGACCTGCAATCTATTTCCATCAGAAATTGGGCAGGTCATTCTTTCAGTAAGACTGTGTTAACCAGAGATGGGGTCCCCAGGCAGTGCAGTGTTGAGTGAAGGGATAAAATATGATTTCTACTATTTTGAGCTAGAAATCAAGAATGTTATAGTTTGGCAGTTTCTTTCACCAGGGAGGTATAAATTGATTATGAACTTGGAGTTTTCGTATTACAGTTACTTCTTATTTTCTTTTTTTGTTGTTGTTGGTCATGAGGCTTTAACTCTGGGCTTGGGTGCTGTCCCTGTGCTCTTCCACTCAAGGCGAGCGCTCTACCACTTGGACCACAGTGCCACTTCCAGTTTATTAGTGGTTTATTAGAGACAAGAGACTCACAGTCTGTCCTGCCCGAGCTGGCTTTGAACCACAGTCCTCAGATCTCAGCCTCCTGAGTAGCTAGCATTATAGGTGTGAGCCACCGGTGTACAACTTAGTTACCTATTTTCTAACAAAGATAAAGTGAAATATTATTACAGTGTGCACAATAATTTTGGGAATTTTCCTAGAATTAGTAGACTGAGTGCTGGTATTTAGTTATAAAATAGAATGAGGTTAGTTCATATGGTGGGAATGGAACGAAGGCTAACACTTACCATGTGTACAATGTTGTACTAGTAATTCCAACTCTGAAGACTTAAATATCATCATCTTAGAATTAAAAATAGAAGTAGTTCCACTTTATGGGATTATTGCGAGGATTAAATTAGGTACCAAAGGTAAAGTACTTGGAAAAATAATCAGAGTTTGATACTTTCTACCTGTTATTTTATCATGTGATATATTCTAATATTTTTACTGTGATTTTTATATTGTCTATTTAGGATATGCAAAGTGATGTATTGATATACATTGCGTTGTTCAATTTTTTGACATTATGAGGAAAATACCTGAAAAGAAAATTTCTGAGAAGAAAATTATCATATTGACTCATGGTTTATGATCAGATGTCTCCATTGTTTTTAATTATATTTTTATTAAATAGTTGTACAAAGGGATTTCCATTCAACGAATCAGTTTATAAGTACAATGGATCTTTACACAACTTTCTCACATCCTTCCAAACCTCAACCCACTTTCGTTTTTTCTAGTTTCATACTATCTGCATTGAATATTATGGCTTCACTCTCTACTTCCATAAGTCTCTTTATTTCTTCCCTTTGACTTCCCTTCACATTTTCCAAGTGGTAGTCTCCTGGTATTCATTTTGTTGGATTAAAAGTTCAATTTTATAAGAAATTACACCTGTTATGTACTCCTCTACAAATAGCATGCTTTGATTAATACAGTTGTTTAACTTGCATAAAATTCTGACTTCTAAATATGCGACCTTTTTGTGTCTGGCTGTGACTTCGTTTACTTAACATAATTTTAGATCTATCCATTTCTTTGCAAATGTTGTAACTGTCTTTACAATGGATGGGTGCAATCCAATTGTGTATATGTGCAACACTTTCTCCAACCATCCCTCTGCTAAAGTGCGTCTGGGCTGTTTCCATAAATTCTCTACGGTGAATAGTACAGTAGTGAACATGATTCTGAGAGTGATTTTACTCTAACGTTTTAGAAGAATTCATCACTATTTTTCTGGGAGCAATCCTCTAGCTATTTGCCAGAATTAGCACATCCCTTCCTTCATCTCCATCACAATGTTTTTCAGGTCCTTAAAAACACACTACCCCCTACAGGTCTCAATCTGCTAAAACCACACTGTGCCCATATTCTTTTGTTGTTGTTGTTTTTCTCTGTCCGGTCGAGGGGCCTGAACTCTGGGCCCCTCTGGCGCTGTCCCTCAGCTTTTCTGCTCAAGGGTAGCAATCTACCACAGCATCATTTCTGGCTTTCTTCTTTTTGCTTATGTGGTGCTGAGGTATCAAACCCAGGGCCTCATGCATGTGAGGCAAGAGCTCTACCACTAAGCCACTTTCGCAGCTCAGATGTGCCCATATTCTTTTAATACATTTTTTTCATAATTTTACACATAATTTAGTGAGAACCTTCTATGTACTTTTCTAATGTGGGAATGAGGTATATGACAATAGAGTAAAACTAAGAGATATGGAATTTAATTAGCTATTATCATATTTAAAATAATTTTCAGCTCTAACCCATAGCCACACTTAACTATTATTTTAATCTTTATTTGATTACTTCACCTATCCCCTAAATTATAACATGTGATTTAAATACGAAGACAAAAAAGTGTGGTTTGACTTTGACACTCATGTGTGAGGATGCACAATATGGGCAACTAAAGGGATTGGAATTAATAGTCATTATCCATTTTGTTAAATGGTTTTCTCAAACCGATTCTCACAATTCATATTTCATTCAACAACAAGAAACATGACAATTCCCTTTGCTTTGCTCCTCATTAAACTTGTTTCCATGTTATTTTATTATGAAGGATGATTTCATAAATCTACTATAGATACAAAAATATGTTAAAATATTTCTATATGTATGCATTGTTATAAATATACACATATATATTATAAAGGTTATAATGATAAATTATAACTTCTGTAACTGTACAATTTACTAAATTACTAAAAACATGGACGACTCAGGCCTGGAATCCTGGTTACTCAGGAGGCTGAGATCTGACAATCATGGTTTGAAACCATCCTGGTCAGGAAAGTCCATGAGCCTCTTATCTCCAAACAACCAACAGAAAATCAGAATTGGAACTGTGGCTCAAAGTAGTAGAGTGATAGCCTTGAGAGAAAAGACTCAGAGATATCACCCAGGCTCTTAGTACAAGAACTAAAATCTACCCCCAAAAAGTATTTAATTTACACCTGTGTAAATAGAGTATTACCTTCACCCAAATGCACATCCATGCTCATTTGCAAGGTAACTCTGTTATGTCTGGAGTACCTCATAATATTATCACTTATGTAGAAAGTATTGCAATATGGGTAAACTCTATCTCTCTCATGGATTTTTCTCCACTCAAATATTCAAATCTTGCAATTATACCCATTATACAAAGTCATAGCTTTTTTTCTTTAATACCCATAATATTGGAATTTGAATTGAGTGTCTTGTGTCTCCTAAATGGATGTTCTTACCACTTTGGCATGCCTCCAGCCCTAAATTGTCCTGATTAACTTTCAGATAGAATCTTGCTTCCTACTTGTGTATGATCGTGGGCTCAGTCTACTTCATGTTATTCTTCCTGGAATTTAGAATAACAAGTGCCTGCATTAAGTACAGATCTTTCTGGCCAGTCTGAGCTTTAACCACTATCCTCACAATAGTAGACTCCCATGTAGTCAGGATTTTCATAAGCTTATCATAGCTATTTTTAAAAAAATCTTTGCATTTCCTGCAGGTTCTTGAGTACTGAGTTAATTTGTGTTTTCTTGGGTTGTTTTGGTTCTTTTGAATGAATGTGTTGAGTTGTTCCTCATTTTTCCTTTTGTTTCTTTCACTCAAGTTCTTACCTATAGTGCTGAGAAACCAATATTTCTTTCTCAAGATAGTAAAGGTGAACATTATTTATTCCAAAACAATTCCAGTAATATTTAAACACCTTTAGAAATTTCGAGAAGATGGCGGAGGAGAATCTGGTGTCTAAACAAGCTCTCACATAGAAAGCAGTTCTAGTGTTCCAGTGAACAGTCCTAGGCACACCAAGTGTGCCATCACAGTACAGAGAGTTTGGGCAGAGAGGGAAAATCCAGGTAAGGAGACAGATCTGAGCATTTTCCAGCAGCCATGGCTGAGGTTGCTGTGCCGGCTGTGGTGGCATCCATAGCTGCCATAACTACAACCCAGAGAGTCTGGGACAAATGTGTCAGATGCACCGGGCGAGCAGATTTTACTCAACACCAGCAAGAACTGACAAGTAGCAGATATCATCATCCTGCAGATAGCAGACCAGAGGCTACCCAGGAACCAACACTCCAGCGTGAGTACAAAACTGACATCTTCACTCCTTCTCAAAGGGAGCAGAGGAGGGAAGGCCAACCCACCTTCCAACACCGGAGATATCCATC
The DNA here is from genome assembly GCF_019054845.1 of Dipodomys spectabilis. Taxonomy (NCBI): domain Eukaryota; kingdom Metazoa; phylum Chordata; class Mammalia; order Rodentia; family Heteromyidae; genus Dipodomys; species Dipodomys spectabilis. The sequence goes on from NW_024871506.1 coordinate 32,413, forward strand.
TTTGATGTAGACAAAGGCCTGGCTAAGCAGCTAGATCCAACTCAGTTCTTTGATGAAAACAAAAGAATCTTTTATCGAGTCACAAGTACCTACCCTGATCTGCCATTCTCAACTCCACCCATGGGAAAGTCACCACAAAGAGGCAGAGAAAGCTACACCCACTAAAGAGTAGCTTTCTTCACTGAGTAAACAGAGCCAGCGGCTGACCCTCCCTAAGGCAGCACTGACAATCAATTGAAACTCAGTAAGCATAAACCCTGAGCATTGCTCCAGGCTGGGCTCTGTGAATGTCCCAGAAGCTAGCCCCACAGGGAAAAGCTACTGTTTGCTGAAAGGCCTCAACTTTACCCAGAACCCAGCCTTGTCACAGCAACTCCAAACTAGAGGAAACAGCCACCTCCCTCTTTTGTGATACTCAAAGCAGATCTCCCTCCCACTGAACTAGCCTGGGAGGGGATCACAAACTTCTGGGTAAACCAACAGAATTTTTTCTGCCTGCCCAAACAAATTGAATTAAGAAACCAATCAAGCCACAGAAAACCAAACACCACAAACAAACCAGAGACTCCACCGAGAGACTGGTTACTGACACAAGGGAGATACAGGATCATCCCATCAACTCCCCAAAAACAAAATCAAAGAAGTCTTTTTTTGTATCTTTTTTAAATTTTTACTTTTTAATTATAAAAATTGTTTTTATTAATTTTTGTTCCTCTGATAACTTTTATTTTAGGTGTATATGTGTGTGTGTGCGCTTTTTAAAAAAAAAAAATGTCTACTGACCTGTTGGTCTTTTTTGTTCTTTCTTTCTCATTCGTTTTACTTTTTCATCTTTAGTTCTTTTTGCATGAATTATTTGTTGTTCTGTTCACCTCCTATATACCTGTCATTGATTATAAGACCTTATCCCCCATTGTGTACATTCTTAATCCAAAAATGTATTACTCAATTCAAAACCTCTTAGGATTAAATTCCTTAATAGCAGTATTATCTATTTATACCTATAAATTATTTGAAGTATTTTTATTTTTTTGTTTTTCAGGTCTCCTTTCTATTCCTCCCTTGCTCTCATCCTATCCCCATTCATCTCTCAATTTTACTTCTTTAAATTTTCATTACTTTTAAGAGTTTCACTTTTAAAATTTAAATATTTGTCTTTCCATTTTTTTCTTGTCTCTTTTTTAAAATTATTTTCTTCTCTCTTTCCTATCATCCCTTCCAATCCATTTCCCTCTGTGAGATTAGGACTTGGTTAATTTCACTCTCCTTTTACCTTTCCAAATCTCTCTAACCCTATTTTCCCCACCTTTCTCCCTAAACATAATAATTTATGGTTTGTCAAATTCTTCTTTGGTATTCTTAGCCCATTAATACATAGTTATTTAATGTTGAACAGACTGTATCTGTTGAACTAGATTGTATCTTCAGACATTTGACTATGCAATTACAGGACTTTGGTTGATGCTTGCCTTAAAATGGTGTTCTAGCACAAAACTGGCATTACTTTCATTCCAAATGGGCAGAACAAGCAAGAAAAACACAAGGAAAATGGCAAGTCCAGGTATCTCAATTCCCACTCAAGATAATCAGGTGACAGACCAGATAATGAATAATCCAGACGAGAGTTCCCAAAAACCTCTACAAACACTACTGGTAAACACGTTGAATGAAGATTGAAACCCTGCAAAAGACTCAGTGTGAGCGTGATAGGGAGAGATAGGAGGCAAACCAAAGATCAAAACAGGAAGCTCATGGGCTTGAGAAAGCTACTCAAAGATTGATACTGGAATTGCGTGAGCAGGTTGAGAATACTCAAAGAGAAATAAAGGAATTGTGGGAGCAGGCTGAGATCAGTCAAAAAGAACTACAGAAGTTGCATGAACGTGAGAAATCTAATCAAAGAATAACACAAGAATTGCAAGAGCGTGATGAGCATAGACAAAGATCAATAGAGCCATTCATGGAATCCATAAACAGACACCTGAAGGAGTCAGGGAGACCACAAAGGGAATGCTGAATGGAGCCCAACAGAAGGAATGGGAGTCCAAGGAAACCATAACCAATCAGCAAAGTGATTTGAGAATAAACAATGCAAACCAAATTAAGGAAGTAAAGAATTTCATATAAGATCTAAAACAAAGCTCCAACAAAGAATTTGAAGCCATAACAGTCAACCAATTAAAAGGAAAAGAAATGAAAAATAAAGTAGAAAGGCTTGACAGTTGGTTAGACAATGCAGAAGATTGAATCTCCGGCATTGAGGACAGCCTAGGTATTATAGAGAAAGAACATACAACTATCCAAGACAAATTCAAGAAATATGAATAGATCTATTCAACACTTGGAAGACATAATTAGAAGGCCTTATCAAAGGGAAATGGGTGTAGAGGAGCACATAGAGACAGAAGGTAATGGTCTAGAAAATTTGTTCAACAGGATCCCAGCAGAGAACTTCCCAACACGCAAAAAGATAGGCATATTCAGATACAAGAAGCTTTTAGAACTCCCAATAGACCAGACAAGAACAGGACATCCCATCGTCCAATTATAAGCCACACAGGATCAATTCAGACCAAGGAAAAGATCCTTAAAGCTGTCAAGGAGAAAAGATCAGTCACCTATAAAGGAAAACCAATTAGAATCACCTCAGATTTCTCAACAGAGACAATTAAAGCTGAAAAGCCTGGATTGATGTATGCCATGCTATAAAGACAAATAACTATCAACCAAGAATAGTGTACCCAGCTAAACTCTCCTTCATAATTGAAGATCTAATAAAAAATCTTCCATAGCAAAGAAAAACAAACAATATATCTCCTCCAAATCAGCTCTACAAAAGATACTTAAAGATGTCCTAAACATAGAAAACCAACAAGACCACAATAAAGGCCAAGAAACCACATACAAACAGAATCCAAGAACCATAGGAAGAATCCAGTAGGCGTAGCACCCAAGAAGGTGGATAAAATGGCAGGGACACCCAAATACCTCTCAGTCCTATCTCTCAATATTAGGGGATGTTATTCTCCAATTAAGTGACATAGACTGTCTAGTTGGTTTAAAATGCAAGATTCTTCTATCTTCTACTTTCAGGAATCACAACTTGCCCATAAAAGTCAAACACATTGGGAGAGTTAACTAATAAATGCAAATCAAAACAACATTGAGATATCACATCACTCCAGTTAGAATGGCAAAAATCAAAAACTCTAACAACAACAGATGCTGGAGGGGATGTGGACAGAAGGAAACCTTACTTCATTGTTGGTGGGAGTGTAAACTTGTTTAACCACTTTGGAAAGCAGTATGGAGGTTCCTGAAAAGACTTCACATAGAGCTCCCCTATGACCCAGCAATCCCACTATTGGGCATTTACCCAAATGATTACAAACAAAACCACACTAAAGCTACCAGCACAACTATGTTTATTGCAGCATTATTTACCATAGCTAAGATATGGAACCAACCCAGATGCCCCTCAGTAGATGAATGGATCAAGAAAATGTGGTATATATACACAATGGAATTCTATGCCTCCATCAGAAAGAATGACCTTGCCCCAAGTGTTAGGAAATGGAAAGTCTTGGAAAAAATTATATTAAGTGAAGTAAGCAAGGCCCAAAGAAACATAGGTCCCATGGTTTCCCTTATTTGCAATATCTAGTATATGTATGCAAGCAGAAAAGGTCAGATAATGTGATGTTAGGAAAATGAACCCTTAGATATGTATTTTAATGCTTTTTTATTTCGTGCATTTGTTTATAATGCATTTATAAGATTATCTCTTTGTTGCTTTGTATGTCCCTCCCCCACAGTATAACCCCTGCTTTCACTATATTTGATGTCAGTATAACTTGTGGAGGAGATGGGGAAAAACAAGTCGTTTAAGGATACAGGTGGACCTGTTCCAACAATGAGAAGTACAAGGTCATGTCGAAAACGAGCTTTACAACGTTGGTGCGGGGGGGGGGGGGGGGGAAGGATTGGGTGGTGGGGGGAGGGGGGGAAGACTGGGGGGGGAGGGGGGAGGTAGGGAAGTGATGTGAAGGGTAAACAAAGGAGGAGGCCGAAATGCTTGATAAGAAATGTATGCATTATCCTGCCCATGTAATTGTAATCCCTCTGTACAGTATGTTCACAAAAAAATAAATAAATAAAATTAATAAAAAATCAAACTCATTTTGAAAGTGAAAGGCTAGAACAAAATCTACCAAGCAAATGGCTCCCATAAACAGGCAGGGGTTGCAATCCTAATATCAGATAAAATAGACTTCAAATTAACATTATTGAGAAGAGATAAAGAAGGTTACTACATACTAATTAAGGGATCTCTCTTTCAGGAGGATATTAAAATTCTAAATATTTGACAAACAATAGTGCACCCAAATTTATCCAAGAAATACTACTTTAAATCTCACATAGATTCAAAGACATTAATGTTGGGGACTTTAACACACCACTATCCCCACTAGATTGATCAACTCGGCAAAAACTCAATAGAGAAACCACAGATCTAAACAAGTGCATACATCAACTGATTTAGCAGACATCTAGCGAATATTCATCCAGCAACATCAGAGTATACGTTTTACTCAGCAGCACATGGAACATTTTCCAAAATACACCACATTTTAAGTCACAAATCAAACTTGTCAAAATTCAGAAACATTGAATTTATATCTTGCATTCTCTCAGACCAAAAGGGAATAAAATTAGAACTCAACACAAAAAGCCACCAAAGAAAGTCCAGTAACACATGGGGGCTGAAAAACACACTGTTCAAACACCAGTGAGTCATGGAAGAGCTTAGAAACGAAGTTCACATGTTCCTGTTATTCAACAAAAAATTGCACAGAGATTATCTGCTCCTCTGGGACACAGCAAAGGCACGATTCAGAAGCAAGTTTATAGCTCTGAGTTCCTATATTAACAAATTGGAGAGACCTGAATCCAACAATTTACTGAGATCTGACACTCCTTGAAAAAGAACATCAAGATAAACCCCAATCCAGTTGATAGAAAGAAATTATTAAAATTCAACCAGAATTAAATGAATTAGAATTAAAAAAACCATATGAAGAATCAACAAAGTGAGAAGGTTCTTCGAAAAAATTAACAAAATTGACAGACCCTCAGATCTCGGCCTCCCGAGTAGCTAGCTAAGCTGATTCACCCTCTGAGTAGCTAGCTAAAATTCTGTCTGTCCTCTATGCTTCACTGCTTTTTTATTCTTTTCCTGAGGTAATCACAAGCCTGTCATATAAATGTCTCATTGCATTAAAAATACTGTTACTGTTTGGCACCAGGGGCTCCAATCTGTACTCTAAACTACTTAGGAAGCTTGAGAACAGAAACCAGGCCAAATTTTAAGGGAGTTCCTTTTCAATCTATAGCTGGGTGCATTGGATCATTTCCACCATCCTGCACTATCTAGAGACTAAGATTGGAAGGACTGCAGGATCCAGGAAGCTAGACAAGTTGGTGTGCAACTCTGATGCCATTGATGATGGGAAAGATAAAAGGACAGATCAGGTGCCTGTTCTTGTGGAAAGGGAACCCTTATCTTAAAATTAACCACTGATATAATGCCAGCCTAGCAAGAACAATACCCTAATTTGAAATCCTCACATTTTTCCAAAACCAAAATAAGTACATACATTAACATTCCAAAACATAGTACAATCTGTTCTTTGCTCTAATATCATCTTTATCTGATTATCATATGACGTGACAGAATAGTTTCTTCATTAAACTTATGATATATTTTAAAAGACCTAGAAAATTCTTTCTCACTTTTTAAGTGCAAACGAATGGCCTATTACCTCATTTCTTACATATTTGACTGCCAATAAAATTCCATTCAATGATTAGTATAGTAATATATTCTGATTTATTACTTTATTTGTAACAGTTGTTAAACATTTTGCTTTTCTGCTGAAGTTTAAGTATTTAAATAGTATCATCAAAGTATATTCCTTGGGTACTTGGGGCAGTTTTTTATAAAGTTTTTAAGTAATGACTTCTAAGAATTCTTAATTGCTATATTATTTGTTTCATTTTTAATTTCAATATAATTTTATTGTAAAGGTAGTGTACAGAGGGGTTACAGTTACATAAATAAGGTAATGAGTACATTTCTTTTGGAAGGAACATTGTTATCCCCTCCATTGATTTTTTTGTATACTCAATTACTGATGCTTTTGCTGTTGCTATTGATCAAATGTACTTTTGCTTTCTTTGTTCATGCATTTTTATTATAAAACTGATATAAAAAGTGTTTACAGTTACTTAAGTCAACTAAAGAGCACACTTCATTTTATTTTCTATATTTCAAATTTTGATCTTGATTACTTACTTTCTTGTTTCTTTAGGATAATTCTTTTTTCAGCGTTGTAGGATTAATTTAATTTTGCATGATTTTTACACATGTAAATTATTCAGACACATATATGTTGCTTTTAAAATATTTAACATGTGAATATTTAAAATTATTTTCTTAATTTTTATACGGTTGGTGAATTTAAATAAATTGATTTTCTTATAGTTCTAAACATATTTTTCCAGGTAACAAATAATTACTGTATTTTCAAGAACCACATACTATATTAAGAAAGGCTTCATTTCTTGGTCACTTTTTTGTAAATATTTGTACTTGAATTAAAAAAAAGTTTGAGCTTCTCATGGTGATTTGTGGCTTCCATTTTCTACCTATGGTAGGAACTAAAAATAGGGTTTGTAATTCAGGAGAGCCTGAGAAACTATGAGACCTTATCCTAAAAGTATCCAGAGTGAAAGGTTAAGAGATATAGCCATCCGTAGCAAGATATAGAGCACCTGGTTATCATATTCTAAATCTTGAGGTTAAAACACCAGTAACATTAATCTTTTGTCAAAATAAAAGGATACATGTTTCAAAATGTTTATTATTTAAAACTTATTTGCAAAGGTTCTCATGTCTTCTATTTCTTAATTTTCACTTTACTTAATCTATAAGAATCCAAGTATATTGTGACTATTTGATTACTAATAAATAGTACGAGCAATATTATGATTTCATATATTAACCTATTTTTATTATTTGTGATAATTTCCTCTATTTAATATTATATCAATATTCCAAATGTGTGTATGTAGTGTGTGTGTGTGTGTGTGTGTGTGTGTGTGTGTGTGTGTGTGTGTGTGTGCTTTGTGTGTACTTTGTAATTCTTGGGAGATCACACTATTATTTCACATATGCTATGTCAAGGTTTTACCACTGAACTATACTGTGTAGTTATAATGTAAATAGTGTTTTAAATTATGACTTTTAAATTTTCATTCCTAATATGTTTTTTCAAAATTATATATGATACAATGTGATCCATTTTCTATCCACATTAGCAATTTTTATTGTTATTTTATTGTTATTTAGAAGATTTCCACTGCTTTTTCACTTCCAAATACTTGTGTTTGTTATTGATAAAGGTTTTACTTTGCTTCTTGTCTCTCTTCATTCTTTTTGCCTTTTGAGTTTACCTATTGTTTCCGTTATTTCTTTGGAAATTAATTATCATATTCCTATTACAATTTATTTACATTATAAGAGGTCTATACAATGCTTTATTTTCTATTTTATTTTTCCCATCTTCTCTGACTCTCAGTCCACACTATTAGGTGGATTAAAAAAAAATTTGATTAAGGACACTTTGATGATTTTCGTGCTTCCCTTCTCTGAAGTCTTTCTGTTTTTGAAACACAATAACAATGACATACAGCTCCTGGGTGGTCCATCATTCTATCCCCTCTCACTCTCCTCTGTAGTACAGCTCAAGTCGTTATCATTCAACTTTATTATGCTATGTGTTATCTAAATCTTAACTCATTCCTAAATTAATTTTAGTTGTTTTAAGCATTCTCTAAAGACATTTTTCCCTATATAATATCTGAGGTCTTGTGTTTTCACAAGGTGCAAAATATGAATGACTATCAAACATCTAGATATCTGTAGTATATTGGTCCACCTGAGCAATAAACTTGTATGTAAACTCAAGGAATACAGGTCAGTCAGAACAATCTTGTAAAATGGTGTAGCTTGAGCACTCATACTAGATTTGAATCTTATTACCATGTTTATTAGTGAAAGAACTGACACATAGAAGAATGTAACAGATTTATCAAAAATAAATTCTTAATTTTATTGTCAATAGATTTTGAAAAGGATGCCATGACTTAATGAAATAAAAATAGAATCTTAAATGTGTGTATTGTCACTATTGCCTCTCTAGTTTTAAAGAATGATCTTACACTACTACCTCAAACCTTATACAAAAATTTAAACTAAAAAAAATGATTATCAAACTAAATGTGAGTTGTAAAAACCTACAAAACGTAAATGTAAAAATTCATGCCAATGGATCGTAAAGGTTTCCAAAAATTTGACATGGAAAGCATTAGTGGCTAAAGAAAAGCAAGAATAAACTAATATCAACAGATAACCTTTCTTAATTCCATGAAAGTAGTGAAAACATATCCAAAAGATAGAGGGCACATATTTCTTAATGCTACAATGTTAATGCTACAATGATCCTGAATCTTAAGTATTTTATATCTTCTAATTCTGTATAAAATTTTCCTGAACAGGATATTTCTATAAAGAACATATTTAAATTAATAGTCAATAGGAAGAGCATATGAATTAAGCTCCTCTTTAGTATCTAAGAAAAAAGAAAAAGAAAACTCACTAATATGACCATAATATAAAAAGATGACACAAAATAGAGTAATGTATTTGTGGAGAAATTCATATACTCCGCATAGCAGAATGATTTGTGTAATACTGCAATCATTTTACCAAGCAAGTTTTCAAGTCTTCAAAAGGTCAAAGAGAATTGTATATGTTCTAGCCATTACACTTCTTTTTTTTTTTTTTTTGGGTGCGGTCGTGGGGCCTGAACTCTGGGCCTGGACGCTGTCCCTCAGCTCCTCAGCTCAATGCTAGCCCTCTACCACTTGAGCCACAGCACCACTTCCGGCTTTTTTCTTTTTGCTTATGTGGTGCTGAGGAATCGAACCCAGGGCCTCTGGCATGCAAGGCAAGCGCTCTACCACTGAGCCACCTTCCCAGCCCCTAGCCATTACACTTCTATATATGTATTAAAGAGAAGTAAAAAACTTGTATGGATCGGGAATGTAGTTCATTGACAGTGCACTTGGACAGTATGAGTGAGAACCTCGAAATAATTCCCCAAAACAAATTTTGAAAAGATACCCTATAGAAGATATATGCAGGACAAATTCCTGTAACTCAATTTTATATGTATTTTAATATCTGTTCTAAAATTTATAGGATTTCTATTTGAAGAAATGCAAGTTTGTGAAAATTAGGCTTGGAAAACCTATGATTGTACAATTCACTTCCAAAGCACTAAAATGTATACAATGAAAGGAGATAACATATTGCATGTGAATTTCATGTCAAAAAACGAACTTTACAACTTTGGCTGGGGGAAAGGGAGGGGAGAAGAGGGAAGGGGAGGGAACAGGGAAGGGGGGCAGAGATGCGAATGGATAGGAAGGTGAAACAAAGGAAGAGGCAAAATGGTTGATAAGAAATGTACTCATTACCTTGCTCATGTAATTGTAACTCCTCTGTACAGTATTTTCACAATAAAAAATGAAAAAAACATCTTGCTAGTATGTATTCTTTAAAAGATCTTATAAATATCTTCCCTGTGTCATTTGTAGCATTAAACATTACTTAAGCACACAGAAAAGGCATAGTACTTCACATTAGTGGATCCAGTTTTTGATCTTGAGAAAGTAGAATTTTGTAAGAACCTATGACAACTCACAGCCATATTTTCATGAATACTTTCATGTAGCTAGAACTAGTTTACTAAAATATTCACTTGGAAAATATGTACTAAAATATCCACGTAGTAAGCTTTTCTGTTTTATTTCTTGGTATTTCATTTATGTATGTTTTTCTCTATTTTCTTTATCCATTTATCTGGCTTCCCAATCCTTCTTACTCTTCTCTAAAATATTGTTTAATTTGTACGTTTGTTCTAGTTTTCCTACACTCAGACTGAACTCTTTACCCTGAGATTTTCACATAAATGACTTTGCCTCAGATAATTGCTTACTTTTAGTTGAGTGCTTCTCAACTTACTGTATGCCCCAGGTCACTTTAATACCATTCTATTCTGCTTTATATATCTTATGACATTTGCAATGAAGTCAATCTGCTTATTTCATTTTTCTCTCCATTTATTAAAGCACTGGGTTTAGGAGATTTGGGGACACATCTCTTGTTCATTTCTGTAGACGCAGCAGATAAGACTCCTCCAGAGATAGACCCAGAATTCCTGCTTACGGATACTGCACATTCTGTCTATATCAAAGGCACAATTTTATGTATCTTCCAAGATTTGGTGTATTACAACTGAGAGTCCTAGAGACTTCTTACATTTTTTCACACTTGATAACCAAAAAAATGTGATACCATAGATATTAGCAAAATTTGTTTAACACAATGTTTCTGCATCCACTTTCTGGCCATGTATGGTAAATCAGTTCTAGCCTGAAAGGAACACTTCCTTTGTGTTTCCCAGCATTTTAATTATTTACCTGACTTTATTAATTTTATCAAATGCTACAAAGTTTAAAAGACAACATATTATTTCATCCGATGATGATTCTTCAACTGGTTACAGTTGTTCACTTTTGGTACACCGATGGAATTTATCATTTATCATAGACAATTGTTTATTCTGAGGATATCTCTTTCTCTTCACAAAGTCTGCCCAGAATTATCACTTCGTTCAATTCTCACGCTCATATACTTTTGAAATTCTATTATTTTGTTTCCACTATCTGGATTTTTCTTTCTCTCCATGTGATGATGTCAATGCTCATCTTTCAGTCTTAATTAAATAACAACTGTATTATAGTTATGAACAAATTCTCTCTTCCTAAGTATATGCTACACATTTTGACATTATATGATATACTAGTAATTGTATTATATATATATATATATATATATATACACACACACACACATATATATATATGCACACACACATATATATACCTTTTTCTGTTGGGAGTACAATAGACTTGTGTGGATAATTATTAATCATCTTCACTTACTCATACAAACTATCACAGACTTAATGAGCTATAACACAAATTCATATCCTCATATAAACCCTGAACATTCAAAATCAAACCTATCAGCAGTGTTAGTTTCTTCTGGACACTATTTGAGAAGATCCAATTGATCCTGCTCAACTCATTTCTGGTGGTATTCTGACAATCTATTGCATTCTTTGCCTTGTAAAGACAACACCATGACATCTGCCTTTCTCATTGAGTGTATACTTTTGTCCAAATATTATTTATATTAAGACATTAGTCCCACTGGATTAGGGGTCTTCCATACTTAGGAATGACTTCCTCTTAACTGAATTGTCAATGTCACTTTTCCCAGGAAACAAAGGAGGAGGCAAAAATGCTTGATAAGAAATATACTCATTACCTTGCTCATGTAATTATAATGCCTCTGTAAGATATTTTCACAATAAAAAACTTATTAATAATAAAAAAATAAAATAAAATCTCAATCATGGGCATTGGCAGTTTAGGACTTCCACATAAAAATATATAAAACAACTTAACTAATTCCAGTGGTATTACAGAAGATAGTAATGCAACAAATTACATGTTTGTTTTTTTCATGAAACTACTTAAAATAGTGTAAGTGACAACAAAGCAGTCTTAAACTAACAGTATTCTTAGCATAATGTTTTATTCCAGTAGGTACCAATCTATTACTTAAGAAAATGTATTTAGCTCCCCTGATTTATTTGTTTTATAAAAAAGAGTGTTATAAGATTTTTTTAATTTTTATTTTACTAAGCATATAGTTTCTGCAGTATTCTAAGTTCTTTCCTTTTAGAATACTCTAAGGGCTTATCTTTAATTGAAATACTTTATAGTCAATGGTTTAGCAGACTTCCGGTGACTTCCACTATCTACTAGGTTCTTATTTATGTCTATATTCGTGCTAGTACTAAGGTTTGAAATAAAAGCCTTGTACTGTTGCTTGGCTTTTTCCACTCAAGGCTGGTGCCTTACCACTCATCCAAACTTCCACATCCAGTTATTTGCTAGTTATTGAGGATAAGAATTCTGAGGGCTTGAGGATTTGTCTGCTGGAGCTGGTTTGTACCCTCATCCTTGGTTCTCATCCGGTTAATAGTCACGATTATAGATGAAAGACACCATGACCTGGCCGCTATTCTTTTTTTTTTCCTGTCGTGGGGCTTGAACTCTGGGCCTGGGCACTGTCCCTCATCTCTTCAGCTCAAAGGGAGCAATCTAGCACTTGAGCCACAGTGCCATTTCCGGTTTTTTGGTTAATTGCAGATAAGAGTTTCACAGCTTTTCCTGCCCAGGCTGGCTTTGAACAATGATCTTCAGATCTCAGCCTCCGGAGTAGCTGGGATTACAGGCATGAGCCACCAGCACCCAGCTAAGCTTGAAGATTTTTATTTGTCCTAGACATGGGCTTGAACTCAGGGCCTGATCCCTGTCCTTGAGCTTCTTTTGCTCCACGCTAGCATTCTAATACTTGAGCCATAGCTCCATTTCTTGCTTTTTGATAGTTTATTGGTAATAAGAGTCTCATGGACTCTCTTGTCTGGTGTGACTTCAAACCATAATCCTCAGATCTCAGCCTGCTAAGTAGCAAAGGTTATAGGTATGAGCCACCAACACCTGGCTAGATTTAAACTTTTATATTAAGTTATACAGTTTAAAAAATCCTACTACCAAATCCTAGAACATACCTCTTTGAGATTTTGAATAATTTCACCTATTTTGTCCTTTATGCTACATCTGAATTTTTTAATAAAAACCTCTCCTTTCATTCAGATGATTTTGTTGATAGCTGAACAACACTGTGTAATAGGGGCCAGAATATTGAAATCATCCAACTCTTGATTTACCTAGTCTAGCGTACAGTTCTTTTAGTCTAATTTTTATCTATCTCAACTTCCATTCATAAACTCAGCTTTGAAAATGCACATTTTTCATTGCATTAATAGTGAAAATTTTAATTTCGTAACCTGGACATTTTTTGAAACATCTTTCACAGCTCTGCCAGCTAAATAACTATCTTTGTAAACATGAAACTTCTGACGTGTGAAAGCTGTCTTCCAATTCTGATGTCTGAATAGGCAGTTATACAGCTTAATCTCTGATAAATTTTCTATGTCAGAGGTCAATGTGCCATATCTTAATTTTATGAAAGTTTCTCCTTTCTTTTAAAAACTTTTATGCTATGTTTTAAACTGAGTGAAATTCCATAGCCTATTTTATTAACTTCAGAGCTCTTACAGATTGTAGGGCAATGCTAGAAAATGTAGACAATTATTTACCACTGTCTCCAACTAGAGGTTTTGTTTTATTTGCAAAACCTAGAATATACTATCATTTCTCCCCATCATTTACATTCTTTCTCATGTATATCATTTGTACACTGAAATGACACCTATGTTTTCACACTCTGTTGCTTACAAGAAAAAATAGATGCCTGAAATATTAGGTGTCAGTTGAACAAAAGTGTAAAGGTAATAATTCTAAGAAAGACAGTCTTATTTTGTAATGAGGCCTAATTCATGAGGATACCTTCAAAGCATGTGTTTTTGTATAATTACCTCTGAATATTAGGAAATTATGATTTGCTACAGCTGAAAGCATGCATAATGCACATATTTAGAAGTTGGAGAAACAAACATATGTCTTCATGTTGTCAAGATGAATAGAAAAAAAACACAAAAACCCACAAAATCAAAACATAGATAACTCACCCAGAAATACTTTTCAAAACAACTTTAAAGCCTTCAGGGTAGAATTAGTGTTAGAATCTATAAGGATTAATAGTGATATTTTCTGCCAATTTGCAGAGTAGTTAATTATCAAATATTTATATTTAATAAATATCTTTTTTCATACATACAAAAAGCCAATAGTTATACAACAAAGGACTCAATATCATGGTTACAGCAATATAAATAAATATACACATGAATTTTGCCTCCGATCTGTTAGGGTGAGTATAATTAATAACTCAGATGACAACTGTTGGTAAGGGTATAACAGAATGGAGGTTTTGCACAATCTTCATTTGAATATAAATTGGTATCACCATTTGAAAACATTATGGAGACTTCAATAAATTATTCATAATTCTAATATACAGCAATTTTGTCTATGGGTACACTGCCAAGGAAATGAAGTCAACATTTTGAAGAGCCATGTGCACCTTCACTTCCATTTTTATATTATTTTTTGAAACCAAGAAATATAAATAGACTGTCCTGATTGATTACTGAACCAATAAAAATATATTACATATATGTATACATATATACATTTATGTATAAACACATATGTATATTATATGCATATCACTGGAATATTATTCAGACAAAATGAGAGAAATTCTGTGATATTACAATATTTGAAATCTAACAAATTTGTTCTCACAATAAGAGAGATAATTGTGGTTATCATGGTTAAGGGGATGATGAGGTATTTCTCAATGTAAACTTCAAGTCATAGGATGAATGAGTTTTGGGAATCTGTGTACAGAATGACTAAAGCTATAGATTCTATTTGAATACATTTATCTTTAAGAATACTAGAAAAGTTAGTTTCCTCCTTTATTAAAAAGTGTAATATAGTTGATACTTGCTTCCATTATTCTTTGAATTATCTTATGACTTTTTTCTGGGAGCTTGATGATGGATATGATTTTATATGAGACCATCAATTATTTTTCAGAAAAATAATTCTAGAGTTTTGATACACCAAGTAAACTAGTTTTGCCATATCTAATTCAGAAATGCATGTACTTTCTCTAAAATAAGTTTTAATAATCATAATGAGACATTAAATTTGTTTCAATCTATATTGTAAAATATCAGGAAAGAGAGTAGAAACATATAACTGTAACACTGGATCCTAAGTATGTTGGATAAAGTAGAAAGATATTAGTTTAATTTACCTCTCTCTCTATATCCCTCATTTTCAAAACCAGATATTTTCAGAAATAATGAATGTGTTTGCTGACTTTTAATATGCTTGGAAGCTAAAATCAGAACCAAAATCACTCAATATTAACTCTTCTCGCCAGAAATACCATTAAAATGTTTAGCTTACAAAAATAATGTAAGGAAACATAAGTCGCCAAGCATGTTTCCTATGTTTTCAAAAATGCCTCAATATGAGGAATACAAATTTTACTAGCGGAAACAATCATATACAATTATGACACCTTCTTAAAGGAAAATACATCTTTATGAATCAATTCAAAACTCATTTATTGAATATCTGCTGGATGTCACAATGTGCTCTACTAAAGAATCATAAGAGAATTGGAAGTTCTTTCAGAGAAATCTGTTTATTGTTGTTGTTGTTGCTATTTGTTTTCCTTTAAAATTTTCCTGTCAGTCCTGGGTCTTGAACTCAAGGTCTTGGCTTTGGCCCTGAACGAATTCTGTTCAAAGCTATCACGCTACCATTTAAACCACAGCTTCGCTTTCAGGTTTTGTATTTGGTTTGTTTTTTTTTTTTTTTTTTTGAGTAATTAGTTGGAGATAAGAGGCCCATGAACTTTCGTCCCCAGTCTGGCTTCAAACCCTGATCCTCAGATCTCAGCCCCAGGGAAAATGAAGAATGCAGGCATGAGTTACTGGCAGCCAGCCGTTATTATTTTTTCACATAACAGTTGTCCATCCTAGTTTGAATGGCTTTTCAGTAAATCATGCTATTAAAATGCTGTGAATTTTTTCCTCTCATATTTGTAATAGTAAACACATGCTTCTTTTGGTATATTGATGAAGCAATGTCTTTAATACAAGTTACGTACAATGGATATACAACACCGTTTCAAGGTGTTTATTGTTTTCATAAATTTCTATCATATCATTTCATGGTGAACTGTATAAATTTTTCTAATTATAAACCATCCTTGTTAATAAAGTGCCTGAATTATTTAACAAGTTGGACAAAGAATTAGCCAAGGAGGGGCCAGCTGATCAACTTTTTAAATTATTAAACATAAGGGTCCTTGTGCAAAATTCAAATTTTATTTTACTCAGTTTAGGCATTAATAATACATAATACAAAAAAGCCACACTCAATTCTTTTCTTCTAAATACGGAGTCTGTTTCAATAAAAAAGATCTGTGGTTTGATGCCGAGAGCTCTTTTGTTTGGTTATTATGTTACTATTTGATTGTTCCTTCTTCTTATTTAAATATTTAATGAAAGGTTTTGTGAATCTTGTGTCCTTAGGCTTTGAAACAAAGGACATAATTTAAAGCATCTAATAAGTAAATAAATGTCAGAATACTGAAAAATCATAGGATATGCAAAATATATTAAAGTGGTTTTAATAATAGAACAACAGATTGTACTTTTCTCTTGAGATGATGAAGTATACAAAATGAGATTGTACTATAATTTAAAGTCAAGACTATGAAATTCTAATTGCATACTTATGTCCTTAATTGTTTCTCAAAAATAACCGAAGCATTATAAAAATTGTCCCACTAGATATTTAAATAATTTACTAAATGACTATTTAATACATACTAATGGGACTGAATACATTGAAAATTTTAGTAATAGTCAAAATTGTTTTATGTTATAAACATGAAGTGTTTGTGCTAATGATTAGAAATCTGTCAATACTGAGTTAGTTTTTTAATTTAATTTCTGCACACATATTGGTATGAACTCTGAACCTCACATTCTACACTTTCTTGCTCAGGCATGATACTTTAACCCTTGAGCCATACCTTCAGTCCAGAATTTTGTTGGTTAACTGGAGATAAAGTTTCTCATGCTTTTGCTACCTGGACAAAGTTAGGCCACTATCCTCTGTAGCTCAGCCTATTCAGTAGCTGTGTTACATTTATTTTAACCGACTAATTAGTTGTAGTATGTCAAATTTTCTCTTTAAATTACCCAAATCTTATCTCCTTTCGTACATTAAAAAAGATTATAGGGGGCTGGGAATGTGGCTCAGTGGTAGAGCACTTGCCTTGCATGCCTGAGGCCCTGGGTTCAATTCCTCAGCACCACATAAGCAAAAAAGAAAAAAGACGGAAGTGGCGCAGTAGTTCAAGTGGTAGAGTGAGAGCCTTGAGCTGAAGAGCTGAGGGACAAGAGTTCAGGCCCCATGACCGGACCCTCCCCCCCAAAAAAAGATTATAGGAATTTTTAGAATCCAAATTAAGCTTAATTTTACATTTTCTAAATGAAAGTCATAAAAATTTCTGTTTGCCCATTTGTTAGGAAATGGAAAGACTTGGAAAAAATTATATTAAGTGAAGTAAGCCAGCCATAAAGAAACATAGGCCCCATGGTTTCCCTTATTTGCAACTACTTGTATATGTCTGAGTCAAGCAGAAAAGGTCAGATAAGTTGATGTTAGATGAAATGAACCCCAAGATAAATATTCAAATGTTTTTTTTCCTTTCATGCGATTGTTTCTAACATATTTATAATATAATTTTTATGTTGCTTTGTGTGTCCCTCCCACACGGTATAACCCCTGCTTTCACTGTATTTGATGTTGGTATAATTTGTGGAGGGGAAGAGAAAAGACAAATTCTTTAAATAGGGATACAGATGGACCCATTGCAACATTGAGACATACAAGTTGTTATGTCGAAAAACAAACTTTACAACCTTGGCCGGGATGGAGGTGGCAGGGGAGGGAGGGGAGACTTGTGGGAGATTTTGGGGAGTGAAGGGGGGAGATGGGAAGGGATAGGAAGGGGAAACAAAGGAAGAGGCAACAATGCTTGATAAGAAATGTACTCATTATCTTGCCCATGTAATTGTAACTCCTCTGTACAGTATTTTCATAATAAAAAAATTGTTTCATTCCGTCCTTCTTTCTCACAAAAATTGAGGTAACTCAGTTTTACAAAGGGTTTTAATTGAGAGGTTGGCTATGTGGTTATTTATTCTAATTTTTTTCCTTCAGAGTTATGTGGCACCACGCACATATTCTAGGTTTTTCAAGATTTGCATTGAGGTTTGAGTGCTCCACTTTATCCTGTTTATATTTTTTACTCTAGAGTTGTACAAAGAATAAATATAGCAGCAAAATTGTTCCTTTGTACCTAAGAAGGTTAATAAGGTGGGCCTCAGTGACTCAAACTGATTATCCTAGCTACTCAGGAGGCTGAGACCTAAGGATCTTGGTTCAAAGCCAGACTGGACAGGAAAGTCTGTGAGACTCTTATCTCCAATTACCTACCAGAAAACCAGAAGTGCACTGTGGCTCAAGTGGTAGAGAATTAGCCTCGAGCTGAAGAGCTCAGGGACAGTGCCTAGGCCCAGAATACAAGCCCCATGAAAGACCAAAAAATAAATGGTTACTGTACCGTATGTGTAGCCAGCACCCATCAAATTACAGATAATGCATTAACCTTTTGGAAAACTTTCTCCTCATGCATAATGATAATGAATGTTATTTCTGGTATGCAAGTCTACCCTTAAGTAATTCTGGCTTGGCCATGAGCCGTAAATCTTGGATGAAAATAATGATTTCTCCCAGGCATAGTCCTTGTATGTATGGCTACGTTTATGAGAGTTGAGTATTGTGTAGATAAAGAATGCTTAATACAGTAACTGGTAAGCACTCAGGATACGTAAAATTTTATTATGGAAACTTTGATAATCAAAATACAGAAATCAAGATGCATTACACATTAGGAATTAAACTACAAAATGTGAATGTTTTATTTTATTTCCCCAATGACACTCAAACTACAGTCAACATGAAAAGACAACATTATAATTGAATGATTATAAAAAATATATTATATTATAAACAATAATAAAAATATTAAGAAGACAGAAAATCACAGGTTTTCGTATTCTGCATAATTACCTGTTTTAAGTACAACAACAAAAAATTAAGCCTAACAGAAACAACATGTTTTATTATTTTTAGTGGTATAGCAACAATTTCAATATAAATAAAAATATACTCCAAACATAATCTAAATAGATATAGTTAGAAATGTTTTTAAAGCCTTAGAGAAATAAGTATACGATTATAGAAAGAAGTAAAGGAGAAAAGATATTGAAGTTGACAGAAAATGTTTGCATAGACTATTAAACATTTTTATTGTCAGGACTTTTGAGTCTGGCTGGTATTATGTTCTGTGAGAAATCAACTTTGCTTTCTTATGTAAACTAATTTTCAAAACAGATATCCATATATCATGTTACTATCACTGTGAAGAAATCAGATTATTTTCTATCAAAAGCTAAACCAAAGCATAAGATGGTGACTTTCTTTTCACTTGGTCCTAAAGATGTGAAGGCTATATAAAACCTAAATATTGAAAATCTATTCAAGTTGAAAAAAATAGAAGTTACCAGTCCATATTATCTGCTAGCATAATTTTATTATTTGTAATAAATACATTACTAATGTCAAAAACTCAATCTCACTCAATTGCGTTTATACTGAAGAATGATAGCTAGCTATCATTGAATATATTTAGGATTGTGAAAGACAAATAAGACTATTAACATATCCAAAGAGAAATATGACTTTTGGGCTTGCTACAGCAATGCTTATGTAAATGGAGGAAAGATTTTGGACTTAAATAGGTTGAGAAAGAAGACAATAGTGTATCATTCTTGACTTCTGAATTAACATACACTTAAGAGAATGAAGGCAAAGAATGTCAAAAAGGTCCTGACTGGATGGTTGGTAGCAATTGGAGTGGGGAAGAGTAACAGGAGAGGGTATAGGAGGGTGAATATGGTTAGAATATTTTAAGTACCTATGTGAAATGGAAAAATAAAGAAGTAAGTTTGGGAAGGGCGAGCAGCACCAAAAGACAATGATGCTTGTGATGAGTCAGATCAAGGTATACTATCAACATATATGGTCTTGTAAAAAGGAAATCCCTTCTATAACTAATTGATATTAACAAAAATTGGGGAACAGAAAACATCTCAATTAGCAAATATCGGCATGCCAATGATAGTGGTTTTATTGTTATCTCTAGTGAATCGTACAAGACTAAAGCTCGGCCAAGTTATTTAACAAAGAGTTGTACAAATGCACTGTGGTTAAAGTATAGTCTTTTGGCCAGTTTTGGGCTTGATCTCTGCCTGGCACTGTCCTTGAGCTTCTTTTGTTCAAGGCTAGCACTCTACCATTTAAACCACAGCATCACTTCTGAATTTTTCTGTTTATGTGGTACTGAGGAATCAAACCCAGGGCTTCATGCATGCTAGGCAATTCCACTATCACTAAGCCACATTCACAGCACCAATGACTGTCTTTTTTTTTAAAACATTTTTTACCACACGTTCTGACAGTTTTATGTGACCTTGTTGCTACACGTGAAGATAGCATGGTAAATCATTTGATTGGGATGAAGGTTCGTGTGCAAAAAAATATAAGAGCTATGTTAGCAAGTTGAGGGATAAAATTTAAAAGAGGTACCTACGATAAATATAGTTGTGCTGATAGCTTTAGTGTGGTCTTGTTTGTGATCATGGGGGTAAAAGCCCAAAAGTGTGATTGCTGGGTCATAGGGGAGCTCTTTATGGAGTCTTTTGAGGGAACTCCATACTGCTTTCCAAAGTGATTGAACAAGATTACACTCCCATCAACAATGCAGTAAGGTTCCCTTCTGTCCACATCCCCTCCAGCATCTGTTGTTATTAGAGTTCTTGATTATAGCCATTCTAACTGGGGTGAAATGGTATCCTAATGTTGTTTTGATTTGCATTGCTTTTATTGCTAGGGAGGTTGAGCATTTCTTCATGTGTCTATTGTCCGTCCTTCTTTCTTCTTCAGAGAAGTTTCTCTTTAAGTCTTTAGCCCACTTATTTATTGGGCAGTTGTTTCTTTGAAGATTTGTTGTCGGAGGATTTAATTTTTTGAGTTCCAAGTATATTTTAGATATGAGACCCTTGTATGTTGTATGGCTAGGGAAGATCTTCTCCCAATCCATGGGCTTTATATTAATCTTGTTAGCTATGTCCTTAGCCATGCAGAAGCTCTGCAATTTTATGCAATCCCATTTGTCCAACCTTTTTTTGATTTGTTGTGTTTCTGGTTCTCTATTAAGAAAATTTCAGCCTGTGCCAAAGAGACCTAGGGTTTCTCCTATTCCAGCTTGTAATGTTTTCAGAATGTCTGGTTTGACTCCGAGGTCTTTGATCCATTTGGAGTTGATTCTATTGGAATGTGATATATAAGGATCTAACTTTAGTTTTCTACAAGTAGTTAACTACCAGCACAACTATATTTATTGCAGCATTATTTACCATAACTAAGATATGGAACCAACCCAGATGCCCCTCAGTAGATGAATGGATCAAGAAAATGTGGTATACATACACAATGCAATTCTATGCTTCCATCAGAAAGAATGACATTGCTCCATTTGTTAGGAAATGGAAAGATGGAAAAAATTGTATTAGTGAAGTAAGCCAGGCCCAAAGAAAAATAGACCCCATGGTTTTCCTTATTTGCAATAACCAGTGTATGTCTTGAGTCAAGCAGAAAAGGGCAGAAAAGTTCATCTTAAGGCAATAAACCCCAAGAAAAGTAGTCAAATGTTTTTTTTTTTCTTTCTTGTGATTGTAACTTACATATTTATAAAATGATTTCTTTGTAGCTTTGTATGTCTGTCCCCCATCGTATAACCCCTGCTTTGACTGTATTTGATGTTGGTATAATTTGTAGAGGGGAAGGGAAAAAACAAATCGTTTAAATAGGGATAAAGGTGGACCCATTGCAACAATGTGTCGTTATGTAGAAAAATGAACTTTACAACTTTAGTGGGGGTGAGAGGGTTGGGTAGGGAAGGCAGGGTGGGGGTACAGGAAGGGTTGGGAAGGGGAAACAAAGGAGGAGGCAACAATACTTGATAAGAAATGTATTCATTATCTTGCATGTAATTGTAACCCCTCTGTACAGTATTTTCTCAATAAAAAATTAATTATAATTAAAAAATTAAAAAAGAGGTACCTACAAAGCTAAACAATGTGATTCACACATTCACATTCCAAATATAAAGACACAACAGTGGACATGTGCATGTATTGTAGTACCCAGATTCTTGGAGGCCCTCGTAGACCACCAGAGACCTTGGACAATGCAAGTGGCAAAGAGTCGTTTATTAACGAACTCACGAGCACAGACCTCATGCACACCGTTGTAGGGGTGTTAACAAGAAACCCTGAATACAGGGTTACAGCACTTTTTATACATTTTAAGGTAGGGGCAGGGCCCCGGTAAACACTCACAGCAAACCACTATGCCACACGGGAAATTTTGTAACACTGTAAAATGATTGGCGTAGGGTGACTCAAGGGGATGGTTGCTTTGGATGATAAGGGTTAGGGGGAATTCGCATAGTTACAGGCTTCCGATTGGTTGACATTTGGCCTAGTTTGCTGGTCCTGCCAGATGGTCATTATCTCGGGGTCCAGTTCCCAGAGGAGGATCCGGAATATGTGTTAGCCATTGTTCCAGACTCTGGGAATGTCTGGGCCCGAGGTCAGCAGTTAGTTTTCTATCATGGCAGTTACATTCTTTAGAGTTTGTGGACACAGACCTATCTTTATACTTTAACATTAGCAAAAGCAAGTTACAGAAGCGAAGTCAGCAGTTAGTGACTACAAAATGGTGAATGTAATTTTTAGTTCTTCAGTTCTTCATTCCCCCCTTTTCTAGAGCATCAGGGACCAATCATGGTCCCCTAATTGGCACAATCTTTTATATTTACAGTTTGGTATTGGGATCTCAGAACTAATAGATGGACTGCGCTGATCTTTTTCTTTTACAAATGACACCAGTGTGTTGAGTATATAAGATCCAATTGTGACAAAATTAATAGTACCAAAGGCCCTTACATTTTTTTCTTCCACCAGTCCTGAGTCTGTATATCACAGCTAATTTAATACCAGCTATATTCATAAGCTGCAATTTCAAGACATACTCATACCATTGGCTACATACTTATACTTTTTGAGGTTTGTCTTCTTTTTTTCTTTTTCAAACATTTAAAGACAATCCTTACTT
This sequence comes from Dipodomys spectabilis, assembly GCF_019054845.1. Classification (NCBI taxonomy): domain Eukaryota; kingdom Metazoa; phylum Chordata; class Mammalia; order Rodentia; family Heteromyidae; genus Dipodomys; species Dipodomys spectabilis. Next base: position 55,543 of record NW_024871506.1, read on the forward strand.
TTCATATCCTTTCTTATCCAGAGGATACCAATTTTCCCCCAATTCCTTTCCCAAGGCTTTCTTTACCACCCTCCTCTTCTTTTCAGTTAAGAGTAAGGCTGGGGTCTCATTTACTACCTCCATTGATAACACACTCAGGTTATTACCATACCAGAGCCAAACCAGGCTGTGACTATAGAGTGGATTTCCAGTCACTATGCACTGAAGTGCCTAAGGTAAGCAAGCCAGTGATATCCTTGTCCCCAATATCTACTGTGGGAATAGAGAGGGTTTTTGGATATCACTCAAAAGAATGTCCCACAGATCTTAGTTTTAGCAGCTTTTAACAAGGATGCAGTCTCAAGTGATGGAACCAGGCAGGAGTTCAGTCTACTTTTACCACGGTGGAGGTGGTCTCGGTAATGACATAGATTTCCTCCAGGTGACTGTGAGGCTGTCTTCAAACTCTACCCATTAGGATATGCAGCAACAGCAGCAGCAGCAGGATCTCCCAGTGGCTCCAAGGGACTGTCACACCTCATGCTGCACTGTAAATTCCTAAACAGACTGGTTTAGGATACACTGCATAGGCTTGACAGGCTTTGATCCTGCTGGTATTTAAGACCTTTAAACAATAGCCCAGGACAATTTACCAAAATTACAACTTTTTTATTAACCAGATATTTTTGTAAACAGACACAGAAGGATTATTCTTGTAACCATCTCCTACAGATGCAGTCTCCACACTTGCACACCCGTTAACATTATTTTTTATGCTTTTTTCAAAAAAAAATTTTATCTATTTTGTCTCATTTTTCTCAAACTGACTCTGGACTCTTGATCTTAACAGGGGGTTGATGGGCGAAGGTCCATCTTCTGTAACTTCTTCAAGCTGACTTCAGGGGCGTTGATCCTACCTAGCCAGGAACCTATACCCTTAGCCTATTTTACAAAGAGGCTATCAGGGTTAGATGTCATTAAGAACAATATTTTAACTTTTGACAACTGCACAGACCTTTTTTCTGGCTACAGCAATGTAGCTTGTTTAGCACTCTGGTTTGCAAAAGCATCTTTCTAAATGGCTTAGGAATGTGATCTCTAATGATCCCAACAATGCCTAAGTTATCTTTGCAGGCCTCTAGACAGATATCAGTAGAAATACACTCTCAGGTTTACAAACTTTTTCTGAGCAGATGAATTTCATGTAGCTGGTGTCATCTCACTAGTTACTGCCAATTAGAGCTTTTGGCACATAAAGGGGTTGAGATTTAAACTATTCCCCACATTTTGTAACATTAGCTTTTACTATCACAGAGGACTGGCAAGTTCCTGTTCCTTACAAGGTAGTCATTAGGCATGCTTACAAACTATCTTTCCATGACCTCCCGGCTCTGACCAGTTTTGAAGGGCCACACACAAATGACTCTAGGATCTGACATTTCTGCCATCCAAGCAGTGGCTTACTGCCTGTAGATGTTCCTCCGTTGCTTTTGTTCCAGGAGTGTCTTCTCCACATTGGGATAAATGCCTCATTGGCATTTCCCTTTAGCTTGTCGCTGGACTTGAACTCGGGGCCTGAGCGCTGTCCCTCAGCTCTACAGTTCAAGGCTAGCACTCTGCCACTTAGAGTCCCAAAGCATATCTGCTTGCTCTTTCAGCACTCTGCTGGCTGAGTAGAGGTGACAGTCTCACAGGGATCTTTTTCTGCCCGGGCTGGCTTCGAACCAGTTTCAGATCAATGAGTCTTACAAAAGGCCATCTTACTCCAATTAAAAGCAGAAGGTGGTCAACATAGAAGTAGCTTTTAAGCATGTGCTTACCTGAAACTTACTAAAAGTCAAAGTTACATCTAAAAAACTTGTAAGAATCCTCTGTGCTTTGCTCTGGGCTTTGCTGGAAACTGTTAAAAAAAAAAAAAAAAAAAACAATAAGAGCAATCTAGAATAGCAATTCTTTTGGTAATCCTAATTTTTTCTTTGTGCACTTTGAGACAAATGTTAAAAACAATTTTACTTTTAAACTTTATATCCAAAATCCATTCCTAATTTTTAAGCTTCTTATTAATCTCCTTTACTATTTTATACTTTAGTTTTCATTTGCATTTTGAAAAGATCCCTTGAAATCTTGAAGCCAAGTGTCACTCATTGCCTCTTGGCTGCTTGTTTTAAAACAGATACACATTAAAAATCTTGAACTCCAATGACAATTTTTTCCTTAATGCAAAAATTACAATCACCATAACTGTACCAAAAAGGTAGGCTTAACACCTTTATAACTTTTAAAAAACATCCTAATTGTAGAACATAATTGAAAGCAAGTCACATTATACAAATAAACTTTTTAACTCTCTTTTTAAGTCCAAGGGGCAGTTTTAGCAATACTACAGATCATCACATCACTAATTTTAACCATAATATTTCCAGTGTCTATCTACAGGGAAAAGGGACAGAAAAAAGATGGGCCACTTGGCTCCTCCTATGGAATGGGCACGTATCCAATCTGACTCTTTAGGGTTGGATGAACTGCCTTTGTGCCAGCTTGCCCTCTTTCACCATGCATGGATTCCTCCCAGGGCCTGTCCCACCATGCATGACCAGCTGAACTGCACTTCTGCCTGTTCACCCCTCACCCCTAAAAATAGGTCTTCTGTTGGCTTCTACGTTTTTCTCTTTTCTTATCTCTTGGTTCTCGAATGAAATACACAGTTTTAGACAGACAGAAGAGGTAACATCTTTGACAGTGTTAAATTAACCTTTACACTTAAATTTCTAATATTTATCCCCAAATTTTAGCCAAGGGAACTGAATCCCAAACTGCCAATGCATTTTTGTTAAGCCAGATAACTTGCTTACACTATAAACAGTCTTATGCATTCTCAAATACCAGATTTTCTATTTTTCAAGGTAAAGAATCCTTAAAAAGTCATTTAAAATACTATGAAGATTCTTTAAAATTTTGTTAATATCCAAACCTCATAACCTTTTACATTTTAAATTTAAACTCACCCAATTGTTACAGCATGCTGACAATTCTTATCTTCGAACATGTTTACAAACACATACAAAACACTTATACAGATCTTAAAGCACGCATAAATCAAAATCAGTTGTACGTACACTTTCTAAAGTTTTTAAACAAAAAATTAAGACACTATTTCTTTTAAACTAGGTACCTTTGTTGGGCTTCATTTTCCCAGAGCTTGCTTGTTTAGCAAGGCAATTCACTAATCAGTCTTTTGAATCCCTTCTGTTGGAGGAGAGCTGGGGAAGGGGTCACCTGAAACTAAACTGGCCTGATTTTTTTTTTACCCAATTTTAGACAAGAGCACTTTACAAATTGTTAAGCTGTCTGGAGCAGCTGAAAGTCCAGACCAGGCTCACTGCTATCTACACCCCTGCCTCTCCTCCAGCAGCCTCCACTGGAAGAAGGTGCAGCCTGAGGCTTGTCCATGCCCCACCTCTTGGCTGCTGTAACACAACGGGGGGATTTAGCAGGTCTGTGACCAAGCCCAGTGGGAGGCTGGAACTTTTATTCCACCAGAGATGTTCAAATAAATAACAAAAACAGATAAACACAAAAACCAAGGACCACATTTAAAACTGGTACCAATTCTAAAACAAGACAAGACAAGAACTGAAGGCTGAGTTGGGGACTAATGGGAACCAGTTTATACTTACCAGAACTCTGTACTGCTCCCACTCAGCAAGCTGAATCCAGAGTCTGCTGAGTGAGCCTGCCACATTCACCCAGAACTTCCCCACCTCAGAAAACATAAAAGAAACACACACACAGTGTTGTAAACAAGACAGACAAGTGGCTACAAAGACAAAATCAGGTCTCAGTGAACGGGGTGACATCTCACCACTTACCAGGGGACTCAAACCCCCTCTACTCATTCCAGAGAGTTTTTCTTTTTAGATTCTTCTGAGATTTCCAATTATACTCAAATTATACTCCCTCTCTTTAACCTCTTTGAAATGACCAAGCAGGAGGTTGAGAGGAGTAAGTTTGCTTTGTCCTTGCCCCATCTCTGCATCAAGGAGTGTCCAAATTAGTAAAACCGAGATGAGAAAGGAAAAGAAGTAAATTAAAATTACACACACACACACTGCGTATGGGGATTGGTAATGTACGTGTACTTGGTCATACTTTCTTGGCGGAGGGGGGAGTGATCCGGTCCACTGGCCCCAGGGCTGCATGCCTAAGATTCAAATTAGAGTTAACAGAAGACATATATGCACACTCAAGACAGACAGCAAGCGTGTCAGGCTGCTGGTCAGAGAGTTTGTCCAGAAGGGCTTCCAACCAAAGAGAATTGGCCAATCATGGGGACTCGAACTCCCTCTACCTGATCTTGAGGACAGCCCCGCCCAGGGTTCCAGGGGACGTCCCCCATTGGCCCCTCTGGTAGTCTTATAGCGCGTCTGCCAAGACTCTCCGCCAGCCCCAAGACCACACCTGCAGGCTTTCACAAATTCCCGAAATATGAAAGTGGCGCCACGAAAACTCACCGATTTGTTCCTGAGACGACTCACTATGCCGGTATCTGGATAGTCTACAATGGAGGGCTTCCCGGCCAATGTACCAAATGTAGTAACCAGAATCTTGGAGCCCCCTGTAGACCACCAGAGACCTTGGATAATGCAAGCGACAAGGAGTCGTTTATTAACGAACTCACGAGCACGGACCTCATGCACACCGTTGTAGGGGTGTTAACAAGAGGCCCTGAACACAGAGTTACAACACTTTTTATACATTTTAAGGTAGGGGCAAGGCCCCGGTAGACATTCACAGCAAATCACTATGCCACGTGGGAAATTTTGTATCACCCTGTGTAAAATCATTGGTGCGAGGTGACTCAAGGGGGATGGTTGCTTTGGATGATAAGGGTTAGGGGGAATTCCCATAGTTACAGGCTTGCAATTGGTTGACATTTGGCCTAGTTTGCTGGTCCTGCCAGATGGTCGTTATCTCAGGGTCCAGTTCCTGGAGGAGAATCCAGAATATGTGTTAGTCTTTGTTCCGGACTCTGGGAATGTCTGGGACAGAGGTCAGTAGTTAGTTATCTATCATGGCGGTTACATTCTTTAGAGTTTGTGGACACAGACCTATCTTTATACTTTAACATTAGCAAAAGCAAGTTACAGAAGCGAAGTCAGCAGCTAGTGACTGCAAAATGGTGAATATAATTTTTTTCAGGGTAGTGATCTCCCTACATGGGGATTTTTTTTTAATGTTTTTTCATTAGGTCTCGATAACAAAGTCCTCCCCTTGAAGAAAAGGTGCTGGATTCGTAGACAGAGACTATGACTTTCACCTTCCTTAGATTTAACATAGTAGCAGATAAACAGAGACACTAAATAAATGCTTCTTGATACCAGTTCCATTTTGTGTTGCTTATGTTAAACCTAACTCACTTTATGAATCTCAGTTTGGAAGGAAACCATCTTGCAGGGTACTTCAAGTGCAGAAAACCTTATAGGCAAATCAACAATATCAGGCTCTAGGTTCTCAAACAGAAGTTGAGGTTGAAGCACAGGCACTTCACCAGCTGGGCCAATTAGAGATGAGGCAGATGATCTTGCTGGGATACCAACCTGGCCCATGTCCTTCTCAAACATAGTATATGGTTCCCATCTGTTTCCTAAGCTAAACCTGCACAGAGGTACCCTTTGAAGGAAATACCTTTGCAATTGAACTATAGACTTGGGTTATTTGCCAATTACCATGTAAGAAACAGTGGCCTCATCCTGAAAAAAACTGGCAAGGATCACCTTAAGTAGGTGACCAAAGATACACCCAGGCAATGATACATCAGAAACTGATATGAGGTACTGAGTTTTCTCATTCAGTCATAAAATTAGGCATAAACAAATAAACAAACAAACTAATATCAGCCTAGCTGGGTCTCAGTGGCTCATCCATGGAACCCTAGCCACTCAGGAGGCTCAGATCTGAGGTTATTGCTCCAAAGCCAGCTCAGAGAGGAAAGTCTGTGACATTCTTATCTCCAGTGAACACCAGAAAACTGGAAGTGGTGCTTTAGCTCCAAGTGGTAGAGTGATAGACTAGAACTAGCTCAAGGATAGCAACCAGGCCCTAAGTTCAAGCTCCAGGACCAACCAAAATAAAAAAAACACTCACCCAAGTCATACTGGGAGGCTTCCCACAAGATCATAGCTGCCCTTTCCAAAAGTATCAAGCTCATGCTAAAGAAAAGATAGTGGAAATGTCACGGACTGGAGAGGCAGAGGAGGTCTGACAGATCAAGGGAAAGCAGGATCCTGAATGGAGCCTGAGTGGGGGTGCCAGTTCTGAGGCTTCAACTCAAGGCCTGGGCGCTGTCCCTTAGCTTTTTTGCTCAAGGCTGGCACTCTACCACTTGAGCCATAGCTTTACTTCAGGCTTTTTGATTGTTTGATGGAGACAAGAGACTCACAGACTTTTCTGCCCAGGCTAGCTTTGAAATTCAGTCCTAAGATCTCAGCTTGCTGAAGAGTTAGGATTACAAGCATGACCCAACAGTGCCAGCTGTATTTTCTGTTTTATCTTACAATAAAAATAAAAAGATTGTGTCTGAAATACATACTTGGGAGGGAGCAAGGGAGAGCTCTGCTTCTACTATTGACTCTAGCCATTTTTGTCTTGTGCTACAGCTGCAGGGCAGGGCATATGGTCAGGGTGTGGTTCAGGCACAGGCTCAGCCTGCCTAAAACACGGAGGTAAAAATGAGGTGTACTTAGTACTGGCAATAGCTAGTGGTCTTGTTTGGCCTTCTAGTGTAGAGAACAGAAGGAAGTAAAATGATGAAATAATAGTTGAGGGCACAGTATGTATATCACATTATGCCATGACAACATATTTGTTCTTAACCTGTAGGCAAAAGAGAAAATGTACATGCTTCTTATCAAGGATTAATATCACCTCAGCAGTCACTTCTCATTCCTCTTTACAAACAAATCCTGATTTTTTCCCATCATTCAAAACTGTTGGTTTCTGTGTTTACATAGGATGTCTGGTGCTGCAATAGCCAACTTGTGATGATGAACTTTAGCTGGGGAGAATATACCCAATATGGTCAATTCAAAAGATAGTAGGAATATAAGTATAAGAAGACAGGCTGGGTGCCGGTGGCCCATGCCTGTAATCCTAGCTACTCAGGAGGCTAAGATTTGAGGATCACGGTTCAAAACCAGCCCGGGGAAGGAAAACCTGTGAAACTCTTATCTCCAGTAAACCACCAGAAAACCAGAAGTGGCACTGTGGCTCAAGTGGTAGAGTGCTAGCCTTGAGCTGAGTTGCTAAGGGACATTGCACAGGCCCAGAGTTCAAGCCCCATGACCGACAAAAAAGAAAAAAAAGAAGACAGTACTGAGCCATTGAATTAATGAATTCTACAGTTACCCTTGTGCCATCGTTATTATTATGTGAAATAATAAATCTTCCTATCACTGAAATGAGTTGGACCTTCTATTAATTATACCTAAAAGCAGCCAAAATTATGCATGAGTCCTAAAGGAAAATAAAAGGCACCTAGAAGTAATATGAGAAGAAAAATATAGGTGAAAAATAAAAATAAAGACTAAAATACATTAGGTGCTTAGGGCCCTAAAAAATTCTGCCAGGTCGGCAGAAACTCACCTGGAGTTTCAGAAGCTAGCTCCAATTTACATGTAATCATCTAAGTCTATCTGCTATCAAGTTCTTAAAGGCAGTGATCTCTTCCTCTGGGAAGAGGAAGAAAAATGAAAGGGAAATAAAATTGAACAACTGTCTGTGGAGAAACCAGCTGTACATGATCAATATCCTTCCATGGAATCTCTATTTATCAGAAGGGAATTTCTTCATCAGAAGAAGGTATATGAGGAGGAGACAGGGCAGGGCAGCTTAGAGATGGACAGCGACTCATCTGGGATGGAAGCAAGAGTTAGCATGTGTCAGACACTGAGCCCAAAGCTGAACCTGACTCTGAATCCAGAACCTTCCCAATGCACTGTCATGCCAGAAATGAAAGCCAAGCTGCAAAGCCACCAAGAGCTGCTTCTAAGCCATTCTGAACACAAGGTGGTATTTCTGCTATTAATAATAATGGACAGTGAGACCAGGGTGGCCACTGTCCTCTGTTCCTCCTCAAATGGCCATCACCTGAGAGAAAATACCCACATTCACCCATGTGTCTTACCAGAAACTCCAGATATAGTGGAGCAGAGCACTTGAAAGCAGTAGCCCAAGAAGTAAAGCAGATGGCCTGCATCCAAATCCAAGAAATTTAACTCACTGAATTGTCACTGTGGCCAGGCCTGAGCTTTTCCAGCCAGTCACTTAGACTCTAGCCTGAGGACAGTATCTATTAGGATGAGATCATATAAAACATGGATGAAGGCCCCATCTGACTGTCACTGCCATTAAGAACAGTATTGTAGGATGGGTGCCAGTGGCTCATGCCTATAATCGTAATCAGGAGGCTGAGATCTCAGGACCTCACTTTGAAGCTAGCCTAAGCAGGAAAGTCAATGAGGATCCTTATCTCCAATAAGGCAAAAAAAAAAAAAAGCCAGAAGTAGAGCTGTGACTCAAGTAGCAGAGTGCTAACCTTGAGCAAAGAGCTGAGGGTCAACTTCTGGGGTGGGAGTAGAGGGAAGACTTACAACAAGGCCCTCTAGGACAGGTACTCTGGCTTTTGCCCATTTCCTTCAGAGCACTGTAGAGCTCCTTACTGACTTGCCTCTCCCTATTTTAATACAGGATATTCACTTGGCCAGTTTTCCAGGGCTACCTGGCTATCTTGTAGCCTCCACAGCAAAGAAGCTTTTTCTCTGGGATTTAACCAAGGTGCCAGTACTGTCTGTGATTGGCTAACTGTGCACATTCCAGAATCAAGGATACCTGGGTCCATCTGGCTTGGCAATCTACTGTTGTGGCTTACAGCATATTGTTCAACACCTCTGTTTTCTTGTAATAGTTCTTACTCATGGGTCATAACGGTCACAATAAAACAACTAATAGGGTTACTTGTATACACACACACACCATGCACACTGCAACAGTACTACAAAGGAAACAAGGCAACTCAACAGGGAGCTTCAGGACTCAACATCTACCACATCCTAAGTATTTCCTGCTTCTTAAGTAACTATTAATATTATTCCTATTTTGGCGCCAGTACTGGAGAGTGAACTCAGAGCTGGGGCACCGAGCCCCACTCAGCTGGGGACTGACCTATCCCTTAGCTTTATCTGCTCGAGGATAGTGCTCTACCATTTGAGCCACACCTCCTGTTCTGGCTTTTTGAGGTTAATTGGAGATAAAGACTGTCCCAGACTTTTCTTTCCAGGCTGGCTTCAAAGCAGGACCCTCAGATCTCAGACTCCTGAATTGCTAGGATTACAGTACTGAGCGACCCGCACCTGGCTGCAATCTTTTTTTTTTTACCTTGAATGTTTTTTATATCTCTTAGATATGGAGATCAGTAACCTCTGCTGCCCTCATTTTTCTTAGCTGCATTTTCTTTTTCTTAGCTCCTTCCTTAAACCATTACTTTTTATTTATTTATTTTTTATTTATTGTTTATTTTTTGTCAGTCATGGGGCTTGAACTCTGGGTTTGGGTGCTATCCCTCAGCTCTTCAGCTCAAGGCGAGTGCTCTACGTCACCACTTCCGGTTTTCTAGTGGTTTATTGCAGATAAGAGTCTCATGAACTTTCCTGCCCAGGCTGGCTTTGAACCAGATCTCAGCCTCCTGAGTAGCTAGAATTACAGGTGTGAGCCACCAGCACCTGGCTCTAAAATGATTTTTGTAGGAACTTCATTTCCTATCTGGTAAGAGGAACAATAATTTCACCTACTAATAAGTAAGTTGTCACAGATAGCAGTCTGAGTATGAGGCCTGGCATATAATATCTGCTTACTGAAACAGGCATGTCCTGCAAGGGCAGAAAGAGAGAGGGCCAATGAATGGGACCCCAGGAGTACAAGGCATCTCTTCCCTGATCACACTAAGAGTTCCCTGAAGACAGGGATAGAATCCTCAGATTTATTACCCCACATGGACAATAGGCTGATTCTATACATGACTGATGTCACAGAGACCTTAGTACCCAGGACTGATGTCACAGAGACCTTAGTACCCAGGGTAGCTCCTCTGTGCCAGGACAGGAAGGAAGGAAGAGGACAGGGGGCCTCATAGACTGGCAGCACTTGAAGCAGCTCACCAGGTGACAAAATGAAGACAAGAGTGCAATGAGGAGACCATCACATCATCTGGAAGCTTCTCCCACCAGAGGTTAAGACTCCAAATATCAGCTCTGACTTTTACCAATCTTGAGATTGCTCCTCATGAGCCTTAGTTTCCTCATCTGTACAAGGTGGAAAATTATTGTCTTGATCAAATACGAGGACAGGGGAGCCCTTGTTCCACAGAAAGGGAGAGATTTTTTTTCTGAAGGTAAAAACTAACCTCCTAGCCAGCTACTAGTGTTTCACACCTGAAATCCTAGCTACTCAGGAGGCTGAGATCTGAGGATTACGGTTTTCAAAAAGCTCAGAAAGAAAGGTAAGTCCTTGAGTCACATAACTCCAAATAATCACCAAAAAGACAGATGTGGAGCTGGGACTCAAGTGGTAGAACACTAGCCTTGAGGGAAAACAAACAAATGAAATCAAACAAAAAATCTCCTGGCATTGCATGTAAGACCTTGGCCTGCATTCAAGCCATATGACCAGCAAGAAGGATTAAAAAAAAAAAAACAAACTCTCCTCAAACAAGAACACAACCTAAGAGGCTTTCAGCTGAACGCAACTAAAATGAAAATGGGAGAACCAATTGTTTCCTGATGATGACTATTTATGAGGCCAATTTCATTTTCAAGTGATTAAAAAAAAATGAGTCCCCAAAGCAGCCTATGTACAGCCTAGAGTCCAGAAGAGAGGGAACGCACCCAACCCGAACTTTGATTAACTCTGATTAAGTGCCACAGACACTTGTGGCACTTAATCAGAGCAATAATCAGAGTGATAATCCAAATAATGATCAAGATAAAGTGTGGCAGAGGGGAGGAGAGAGATGTAGGTGGAAAGGAATAGCTCTTGTTTGTTTGTTTTTTTTTCCTCAAGAAAAACTTCTGCCTGGAATAGATTAATTCTATCTACATATTAATGTGGATTACTAATTAATGACTTGAAAATGCTTTCAACACAAAATGCTAAGCAAATGCTTAAAAAAAATGAGTCTCTGGATATGTCTCCAAAAGAAATATGCTAGCTTCCTTAATTTTCTCTCCCTTTTGTAACATTTAAAATGTTATGGTTTGAAGGAAATGGAAGGGAACTATAGAAATTCACTTAAAGCATAAAATCAGGAAATTGGAAAGCCTTGTCAAGTAACTAACTTCCTTGGAGCCCCTATGAACACTCTCACTGCACATTCCCCAGTGCACTAAGAGAGCTGTTGACACATCTGTGCTGCAGTTCATTCTTGGGATGCTTAAGCACAGATCATGTCTTGTTTGTCTTCATAGCCCTGCACACAACACTGTACCAGGTCCACAGCAAACAGCCAATAATGTGTTACATCACCAGCCCTTCTCAAAAGAGATGGGCATGCCTAGATACTCAGGAAGCTGAGATCTGATGATAGAAGTTCAAATCCAGGGCTGGGAAGGTGACTCAGTGGTAGAGTTCTTGCCTTGCATGCTTGAGGCCCTGGGTTCGATTCCTCAGCACCACATAAGCAAAAAGAAAAAAGCCGGAAGTGGTGCTGTGGCTCAAGTGGTAGAGTGCTAGCCTTGAACTGAAGAGCTAAGGGACAGCGCCCAGGCCCAGAGTTCAGGCCCCACGACCAGACACACACACACACAAAAAAAAAGAAGTCCAAATCCAGCACAAACAGAAACATCAATGAGGCCCTTATCTCTTATGAATCAGCAAAACCCCAAATTGGAGGTATAGCTAAAGTAGTACAGCACCATCCTGGAATGAAAAAGCTAAGGGACAGCACCCAGGCACTGAGTTCAAGCTCTAGTACTGGCACAGAAAGAGACAAATGGGGGATGGGGGGGAGTAAAGTTTAAAAAAGGATGAAAAAAAGAGATTCTTGACATTGGAGAACTATGAAGGCCCATGGACTAGGTGATCAAGGTCAAAATGACCATAAAAATACATCAACTTTGTGCTAAGAATGGCATATACTTCTCTAGTTTTCTTCTCCCAAACCCATGAACTTCCATCTAAAATTGAAAACACACGAGATGAATCCCAACAGATTCTAAGGCATGTCTGACTAGGGCTCCTCGAAACCAGCCAAGCTGCCCCCAAACAAGGGCAGTGTCAGAAGCTGTCACAGCCAACGGGAGCCCAAGATGCTATAGCAACTCAATGTGAAGAGGTTTCCTGGAAGGATTTCACAGAAGTAGAAACAAGCCTGAGAAGACCAGAGCCCAGCTAAAGTTTCACAGACAGATCGGGAACCCCAACCTTCCCTCAGATCCTCTTGATGAAGACATTCTCACTGACAAAGCCTATGTAAATTTGTCATTGAAATGCAAATCCTCCTTCTCTTGAACACAAGTCCTGTATAATTTGGCACTGAAGCACCTCATGGACCACAGAGCACCATGTAGCAAGAGTCAAAACTGAGGCCCAAAGTGGGAACCAATGTCTTTCCAATTTCTAGTTTAGGATCTGGTGCTCTAGTGAGGTTGATGCTTCCACACTGGCCAGATCCAAAACTCTCCTTGCTATCCTGGACACACCAAGAACCAGTTTAGGACTCTTGAATAAATTTCTGTCAAATCCCAGCTTCTGGTCTTTGCTAGCACTGTGGCTGGTGTGGTGCAAGGACATATGTGTAGAAAGTGGTTTGGTATTTAGCTACATGTCCTTTTGCCATAGGTCACTATGCCAGGGCTACACAGAAAGTCCATCCCTGGCAGGGTAAAGATCCAGACATAAACAAACACCTTCCAAGGGACTGGGAAGGTGGCTCAGTGGTAGAGTGCTTGCTTCACATATATGAGGCCCTGGGTTCAATTCCTCAGCACCACATAAACAGAAAAAGCTATAAGCGGCACAAGTGGTAGAGTGCTGGCCTTCAGCGGATGAGTTAAGGGACAGCGCCCAGGCCCAGAGTTCAAGCATCAAGACCAGAAAAAAATAAAATACAAGCAACAACAACAAAAACAGCTAACTAGGGTGTGTGGAAAAGGCAAAGTTCTGCCAGGCTGGCGAGATGGCTACACTTCCCCTGTGTGGGCCCCATCCATCAGCCTCCCTGAGGGATCTCATTTTCCAGCTCCTTGTAGGGCACATTTTCTAAATATGAACCTGTTTCTGGTATGAGAATCAAAGTGCTCCAACTGCAAGATCATAAATACTCAAAAGTGACTGCTAATAGCAGTGGCAGTTTGCAAAATGCCAATTGGATCAAGAAATGGATGTCATAAATGACATTCCTTGCTCTCCCATAATCACAGAGGTATTTTGCAGGGTTTTGGTTTTTTTTTTATTTTTTGTTTTCTGGTGGTTTTCTTTTTCTTTCTTTTTAATTGATGAGATCTTCTTTTAAGTAGGTTCACAGGGGTTCCCTGAGATTTCAGGTAGAACCTTGAAAATTACTTAAAAGAAGCCTACAATTCAAGCATACAAACAAGTCAAAAATATGCTTAATTAGCCAGGCGCCAGTAGCTCATACCTGCAATCCTAGCTACTTAGGAGGCTGAGATCTGAGAATCATGGTTCAAAGCCAGCCCAGGCAGGAAAGTCCGTGAGATACTAAACCACTAGAAAACCAGAAGTGGTACTGTGGCTCAAGCCTTAGAGCACTCGTCTTCAAAGGAAGATTTGAGGGATAGTGACCTGGCCCAGAGTTCAAGCCCACGACCACCACCACCACCACCACTACCAAATATATATATATTTCTGTATGTATGTATATATGCTTAATGGCCAGATGGTAGCGGTTCATACCTATAATCCTAGCTACTCAGGAGACTAAGATCTGAGAATTACAGTTTATAGCCAACCCAGGCAGGAAAATCTATGAGACTCTTATGTCTAACTAGAAAGAAATGTAGAAAGTGGTGGTGCAGCTTTAGTGGTAGAGCACCAGCCCTGCATGAAAAAAGGTAAGTTTACCATTCTTGTACACATTAAAACATTCAGGTCCCAGGCCACTCAGCTATAGAAGGACAAACTGGGAGATGTGAATACAAGCTAACTTTAGAACTCAGGGCTTGGCTCTCACCCTGCTACACTCCCAGTCAAAGCGGACTAAAGAAAGATGGAGGACCTCAATAAAACCATCCCTATGGCCATGTATTGTGGCACTCAGGAAGCAGAGGCAAGAAGAATACTAAGAGTATGAAGCAAACATGGGCTAGATAGATGGATCCTGTCTTAGTAAAACAATCCTTGTGCGCAGGAGAAGCCTAAGGACTATGGGAACTTGTCATTATTACCTCAATGAACAAAAGGATAAACATTTAGAAAATAATCAAGATCCCTATATGAAACTGTGGGCACAGAGGCCTAGCTTTGCCATAAACCATCTTTCTGAACTTCATTCCTTTATCATTTAAATGGCTCAAATACCACTTTCTGGTTGTTAAGACAACTTTGGTGAGATCCCTTATGTGAAAAGTTCTTTGAAAACCTCAAAATGCTGTATAAATTTTGTTATTAATGAGAATCTCTAAAAATTGTCTGAGTCAACTTGCTAAAATTCATTCTCTCAAGTCCCCTTTACAGGGGCAGAAAAGAGGTGAAAAGAGATGAAAATAATTGCCTAAAGTTCCAACACTTATAAGGAATGTTACATACATGGCAGGAAGTCTGGAGTGTCATTTTCTCTTCCTGCTTTCCAGTCCATCCTGTTCACCACTGTATTCACATGCAAATACACACACATCTCTTCCGCAAACAAAGGTGCTGGGAAGTAATTGCTAGGTCTCAGAAGGAGGACACTAGCACTTCTAGGCTCACTATAACACTACTGTGACCTTTGACCCAGAGGAGAACTTCCAGCATTAGGAACACAACTCCTCCCTTACAGATAACATTGGGGAAAGCAGAGGGTCAGCAGCCCAGTACTGCCAACAGTCTAAGGAAATAACTCCAAGTTCCTCATACTTTCAGAATCCTACACACTGGACCATTTCCCTTATTCCCTCATCTCCTCTATTTTCTGACATTCAGCAACATTGTGGAAGGATAAGTTACAGAATCCTAGAATCAGGGCTCATAGGAACTCATATCCTAAAGACTGCCTACTCTAACTTCTCCCATCTGGCACTCCAACTTCCTCCAGTTTCAACTTTGAATTCTTCGAAGGATGGGGAGCTCACTACTTCCAGGACCAGCATACACTCCCCCAAACATACCCAGATGGCATGATACAGCAAGCACATAATATAGCAGGGATGAGGCACATGGACCTTCCTCAGGAGTAGCTACAGAGTAGAGGGGCCCAGTGCAAAGTGACAACACAGCACCTTTTGTTCAAATATTAATACTTTCCAGATAGCAAAAGGAGAAGGTTAAACTAAGAATAAGCCTTTTCATGTGTCATCCCTAGAAATTGAACTCAGGGCCTGAGCACTGCCTTAGATCTTTTTTTGCTCTAGGCTACCACCCTACCATTGAACCATAGCATCACTTACAGTTGTTGCTGTTGTTGGTTGTGAGGCTTGAACTCTGGGCCTTGGCACTGTCCCTCAGCTCTTCAGCTCAAGGCAAGCACTCTACCATTCGAGCTACAGTGCTACTTCTGGTTTTCCATTGGCTTACTGGAGATAGGAGTCTCACGACCTCTCCTGTCCGGGGTGGCTTTAAAAGGCCATCCTCAGATCTCAGCCTCATGAGTAGCTCGGATTACAGACATGAGTGACTAGCACCCAGCCTAATTATAAGCCTTGCTTCTGATGTTCAAGTCAGTGGGCCTGAATTCATCTATTGGCTAATACTACTAGTCATTTCCTTAGTTGAGGTAATAATTTCTATTTGTGGGACATAAATGAGTTAACTCTGTAGGAATCTTAGAATTCAGAGTAAACACCATTTTTGTGCCTCAAAATAAGTACTACAAGTAGCATTTTAAGATGTACTCTGAGGGGATGGGAAGGTGGCTTAGTGGTAGAATGCTTGCCTTGCATGCATAAGGCCCTGGGCTTGATTCCTCACCTCCACATAAGAGAAAAAGCCGGAACTGTGGGCACTGTGGCTTAAATGGTGGATCACTAGCCTTGAGATGAAGAGCTGAGGGATATGGTTAAGGGAAGGCAGGGATTAAAGGGGAAAAACAAAGGAGGAGGCAACAATGCTTGATAAGAAATGTACTTATTGCCTTGCTCACGTAATTGTAACCCCTCTGTATAGAATTTTCACAATAAAAAAAACTTATAAAAAAGAGGCAGAAGGATAGAGCCCAGGCCCAGAGTTCAGGACCCATGACCAAAAAACAAAATTGTGCACTGAAATGCATGCTAGAAGTTACACACTTAGGTACAGAGAAAGTTTGAGGAGTAATCTCAATATCACTTCATTTCAAAGATGCAGACTACTCTTCAGCTGCTGGCTCCTAATCCCTCTGTAGATCACGAAGGCACCAGGCAAGAAGAATCACAGCCATCACTGAGGCTGGAGCCAGTTTTGTGGGATCCAATGTTGAGGTGCTGGAGGGCAGGGAGAAGCTCCTTAAAAATTATGAAATTAAGGCACTCTTAGAATACATCAGTAAGTGATAACATGTCACCCCGTCTGGACTCTCCCATTGCAAAGATCATAAAAATGCCTGTGGCCCCTACACCACCAAAGAGGAGGATCCACCAGTGTATCAGATGGCCAACTGTTAAGAGATCCTCAAAGTGGAAGGGAACGGGCTCAGGCCTATGGTGAATCTGACACTGGCCACCACCCAAGCTCAGAATGTCAAAAGTCATGGATTAGACTGAACTGGTAAAGAAAGTAGTGCTAGACCAGTACTGGTGGCTCACACCTGTCATCCAAGCTACTCAGGATGCTGAAGGCTGAGAATCATGGTTTAAAGGCAGTCTGTTCAGAAAAGTCCATAAGCCTCTTATCTCCAATGAACCAGAAAAAAAAAGCTGGAAGTGGAGGTGTGGCTCAAGGGGGAGAACATCAGCCTTGAGAAAAAAGCTGTGTTGACAAATGATGCCTGGAGTTCCAGGCTCAACATCAGAAGGGGAAAAAAAAGGAAGGAAGAAAGGGGAAGGGGAAAGGGGGAAAGGGAATGAGGGAAGAGGAGGGAAGGTAGAAAGGAAGGAAGGGAGGAAGGAAGGAAGGAAGGAAGGAAGGAAGGAAGGAAGGAAGGAAGGAAGGAAGGAAGGAAGGAAGGAAGGAAGGAAGGAAGGAAGGAAGGAAGGAAGGAAGTAAAGTAAGAAGGAAGGAAGAAGGGAGAGAGGGAGGGAGGGAGGAGGAATCCAGGACACAGGAACTGTCCTGGATATGGAAGGGGCTAGTGTGGATATGAGACATGAGTTTGAGTTCCAGTATCTCTTGAACAGGCATCTCGTTCTTCCCCATAGAGCCTTCCTGCTTCACAGCTGGCTGCCTACCTGGCACCCTGCCCCCTCTGGGCTTGTTTCCACAGAGCAGCTGCAGCTGCCACCCTGGCAGAACACAGAATCATGTCACCTCCTGCTTCACTACCTCTGCAGGGAAAATCCAAAGTCTTCAACTTCTGTTTGAAGGCCCTGCACCTTATCAAGTGCTACCTTCACTGCTCAAAACCTAGGAGCTGGCCAGCAGGGCCAGATAGGCCAAGCCTGGGTGAGAGGAGCTACTCTGCCTGCAACCTCTTTCTCACCAATGCCTCAAGCACTACTGCTCCTCCAGATATTTGTTTATACTTGCTTTCTCCAGCGCTGAAGACAGAAATCAAACCTAAATCAGCTTAGCTCCAGCTAGCTAGGAGCTTCCATTGTATTCTCCCCAATGTGTCCTGGGGGTATTTCCATCAGGTCTTGCCATTCTGCTCCACTGTAACAGCCCAGCCTTGCTGCCTAGCCCTGAGGCCAGAGATGGGGGAACACCCTGACATCTTGATTGTCCTTTTCAGAAATGCGGCAGGCACTTGACCAGTCACAAATTGATGAATGACTGCTACACAATGCCAGAGGTAAAGAAGGGCTGGGGTACAAAGACTGACTGGGGTGGCATTCTGAAAAAGCCAAATCTCTGGGAAGTAGAAGTGTGGCTCCAGTAGGAGAGCACCAGTAATGTGCATAAAGCTAAGTGGGAAGCCCTGAGTTCAAGCCCCAGTACCAGTATACCAACCAATCAGTGAGAAAAGAACTACAATGTGCTCTCAGTGCCACTAGTGACCTGCAGGATAACCCAGCACCAGAGCTTTGGTGCCACACACTGTCTCTAAGAAGCCAGCAAACATAGAGATAGCAGACACCATCTCCTTTTTGCTGAGCTTCTTGTAACAAAGACTCTTGCAGGAGCAGCCTAAATTCATTTCTTATTCATTTCCTTGGAACATCACTGCTGCTAAATTAGGACAAATCCTAGAACAGGCCGCCCACCTGCCCACCCACATGAAAGGCAAAATGGATTTAACCTAACACCAGGAGATCTCATCTGAGAGCATCCAATTATCAAAGACAAAAAAAGTTAAAAAAAAAAAAAAACCCAGGACAGAAAGGATAAATCTGGAGTCAAGATATACTCCTTCTCACCAGGCCCAAAGAAACATAGGTCTCCTGGTTTCCCTTATTTGCAATAACTAATGTATGTCAGGGACAAGCAGAAAAGGTCAAAAGCTATGTACTATGACCAGATAAGATGATGTTAAGGGAAATGAACCCCAAGATAGGGACAAAAGTGTTTTTTTCTTTCTTGCTAATGTATTTATAATGTACCATGTGGTTTTTTTTTGTTTCTTTGTATGCTCCTCCCCCAAGGTATAATCCCTATTTTCATTGTATTTGATGTCGATGGCCTGCATCTTGTATATACATTTTTCTAATTTGGGGAGGGAAAGGGAAAAAATAAAATGCTTAAAGAGGGATATATGTTGACCCATTGTAACAATGAGATGTACAAAGACACTAAGTTGAAAAATGAATTTTACAATTTAGGCGGGGGTGGGGGTGTGGAGGGTGTGGAGTGTAGTTGTGGAGGTGGGAAGGAAGGGATGGTAGAGGGCAAACAAAGGAGGAAGCAGCAATGCTTAATAAGAAATGTACTCATTACCTTACTCATGTAACTATAACCCCGCTGTACAGTATTTTTACAATAAAAATGTATTAAAAAAAAAAAAAGATGTACTCCTTCTCATCAATAATGCTGTTTTGATTTAGGTGTTTTCATATCTATTATTTCAACTATTCTTATAAAATTTTCCTGAAAATACTCCAAATAATAGAACTCAGAGATAATTCTCCTCGTTTTCCAAATAAGGGCAGTGAGGCTCAGAAAGGCTAGATAAGTGGGCTGGGGCATGGTTCAATTAATAGAGCAACTGAATAGTAAGCAGTGGGCTCTGATTTCAAATGCTAGTACCACCAAAAAAGGAGACAGAGAGGAAGGATGGTATGGAGGGAAGGGAAGGGAAAGAGGGAAGGAGGGAAGGGAAGGGAAAGAGGTAAGGAGGGAAGGAGGAAATAAGGGAAGGAGGGAAGGGGTCAGGGCTGACATGAAAGGAGGGTAATGAATGATTCCCCCACATTAAACACTCTACAATTATTCTCCATTCTGCATTCTAAAGAAGTTTGAAAGAATGGTTGGATAGTACCTACTAGGGTTTCAACTGTGAAGGGCCTGTGTTTGCTAGGCTGGTACTCTACCAAAGATTGTTACTCTACCACTTGAACCATACTTCCAATACTGTTATTCATGTTTTATTTCAAGATGGGAGTCTATTCACATCTTTTTTAAAAATTAATACTGGTACTGGGGCTTGGACTGAGGGCCTTGTGCTCTCACTTGGCATTTTTCCTTAAGTCTGCTGTTCTAGCACTTGCACCACATCTCCCCTTCTGGCTTTTTAATAGTTAGAGAGAAAAGTTTCACAGATTTTTCTGCCTGAGCTGCTTTCACACTGTGATCCTCAGATCTCAGCCTCCACATTAGCTAAGATTATAGGCATGAGCTACCAGTGTCCAGCTTTTATCTATTCTTCTACAGCAGCTCCAAGGTCTCCTTGAGATTTAACTACCAGGTAAGAAAGCTAGGAAAATTCTCTCTTCATCTTCTCAGAGCCTGTCACCACCTCCCCCACAGACTAGGGCAACCTTGTCCCAGACTCCCTATGTTAGTGAAATGAACTCCCTTCTCAGTTTAGTACACTCCTTCCCCTCTCCACAGCTTAGCATGCTCCCTTCCTAGGCAACACTAGGCCCATTTAAAAAGACAGTAAATAATCAGCCTCCACCCCCCTTTACAAACTTGAGATGGCACTTCTCTGGGGCAGCTACCACCATATAAGGCAACAAGAGCCCCTCAGTGTGACCTTCAGGTCTGGGCAGATTCAGGGCCTCTTACCTCCTATTTGGACAGCAGCCTAGTCTGCCATGATGAAGCCCCTGGCCCTCATGTCCACACCAGGTCTCCACCTCCTAGCCACTTGTATCACCTCTTAAACCTCTGAGGTTATAGAGGTCACCTCAGACAATACCTAGTGATTCTTCTCACTTCTCCCCTGTGAGAAGGGGTCTTGCCAGCCCCTCTCCCAGCAATAAACCTTCCTTTATTCTCTGTACATGGCTGTCTGTGTGGTTCTCTGGCAAAGGGCAAAGACTGTTCTTTTACCTAAAAATCATTTACCATCCCTCTAAATTACCTATACTCCCCCACTCCATGGTGCAGAGCATAAGTTAAGTGTTTTTTGTTTTTAAATCTCACTGGATTGTGGAATGATCATCTCCAACAACAAAATAGGATGAGTGTATCTTTGTCTCCAGTTCGTTGATCTCAGCAGACTTAAACCTTTGGAAGGAAAAAAGGTTTATCTGCATCCTATGTGCTTTTCAGAGACCACCTTACTCTGAAGTACCAGTCTGGTTAGTTTCTTAACAGTATTCTTAATTTTTGGGTGCCAGTGGTTCATACCTGGAATCCTAGCTACTCAGGAGGCTGAGATCTGAGGAGGCTGAGTGCTAGCCTTGAGCTGAAGAGCAGAGGGACAGCACTTAGGCCCAGAGTTCAACACCCATGACGTACAAAAAGAAAAAAAAAAAAAAACGAAAAAAAAGAAACAACCTGAGAAGTCTGTGAGGCCTTACCCCCAATTAACCACCAAAAGCCAGAAATGAGATGGGGCTCAAATGGTAGAGCATCAACCTTAAACACAACAACTAAGGGAAAATGTTCTGGCTCTGTGGTCACACTCCAGTACTGGCACAAAACAACAACAAAAAAAAACGATAGTTCTAATACCCACTGTCACTGTCATATTTATTAATTTGCTTGTTTACCACCTAGATGTCTCTTCTACAAGAATGTAAGGCACATATCTTGATGGTTATATAGCTGGTACAACAATAAATGTACTGAATGAATGGATGAATGACTAGATTCATCAAACAACCAATGAATCAATCTTATTTGCATTTGACCACTGTCTAAAGCCCACAATACTCATTTGCAATAACCAAATTAGGTACAATAGTCAAATAACCTCATGAGTAGGATAGATAGTAGCTTCCTATTTTTCTTCAGCATAAAAATAAAACAAATGCACAGAAATAGAGGGACAAAGGATGAAAAAAAAGCAGTGGTAAGCCTGGCGCCAGTGGTTCACACCTGTAATTCTAGTTAGTCAGAAGACTGAGATCTGAGGATCATGGTTCAAAGCCAGCTGGCCCTTATCTCCAATAAACCACTAGAAAATGGGAAGTGGTGCTGTGGCTCAAGTGGCAGAGTGTTTGCCTTGAGCTGAAGAGCATAGGGACAGCGCCCAGGTCCAGAGTTCAAGCTGCACAACCGACAAAAAATAAATAAAAGAAAAGAGGGGAAAGCTGCAAATATATGAAGGCAGGAGCCACCTCCTCCCTAGAGCCTCCCTCTGCTACCATCCATTCTGATTTTCACTTTCTCAGAACTCTCTAAGAAGTCTGTCTCCCTTCTCATCATCAGTTATAGAGCAGAGCATAACTTTTCTGGCAGATGTAAACTTCTAGAGTGTAGATCGGGGCTGCACCTTGGATCCCTTGTACCATTCATGATGTCAAGCACACAATAGTCTCTCAAATGGCCTCCAATTCTGTCACACTCCTCCCCTGAAGAGCTGGAGTCTGGTGCTCTTTCTGCACAGAGGCAGCATTTTAGGTATATTTCTAACTAAGAGAAGAGAGTGTCAAGTATTATGGACATGTTCAGACTACATTTAAGTCAAAGAAGGAATGGAGCTGTCAGCTTGATCTCTTCCTCCTTCTGAATAACTTGCTATAGGGAAATCAAGCTACAACACAATATTGTAAGCAGACCACCCAGCTCCAGTTGAGACTCCAGAAGGATGAAGAGCTAGGCATCATGACTATAATTTCACATGACCCAGACCACTTCATACAGCACGGTGCAAATCCCGGAACCATAGAATCTATGAGGTGTCTGTACTATAAGTCACCAGATTCTAGAATTTGTTAGGAAAGGTGAGGAGAGCAGTGGAAGGGAAACAAGGGGAGGGGAGGTAAAGGGGAAGGAACTTGAACTTGGCCTTGGTGCTGTCCCTGAGATTCTTTTGCTTAAGGCTAGCACCCTACCACATGAGTCACAGCACCACTTCTGGCTTTTTGTGTTTATGTGTACTGAGGAACCCAGGGCTTAATGCGTGCTAAGCAAGCACTCTATCACTAATCCATCTTCCCAGGCCTGGGAGCAGTTTTTTGTACCTACCACACAGTATTTAGTTTGGATCCAGAACAAAATTGTTTGTGTCAATGTTGCTGGAACTCAGATCAAACTGAGAGATATTGCAGTCAAGTAACAAAGAACAAGGGCCATGTATTCACGCACAGGTATTCAATGCTTCTGGTGGAGCTCTATTAATCAGGAGAGTGGCTTTAGTTAAAGAACATGTACGGGCAGTGGGGTTCATTAATCCTCTGCGGAAGGGAGGATCTTTTCTAAGAATTAAAAAAGGAACAGAAGGATCTAGGAGAGATTAAGACAGTTATCCTTGCCTCTGGGTCCCTTGGTGTGCTATGGCTGAAGGTAGCATAACAACAATCTCTGCCTCTGTCTTTACAGGGCTAGTCTTTCCAGCAAAGTAGGATTAAGGCCCCACTCTATTCCAGCAGGAACACCCCCTTAACCATGTAACTACAATAACCCTATTTCCAACTAAGGCCATATTATGAGGAATGAGGCTTAGTATTTAAACAAGTTTGTTATTGTTACTCTCTCTCTCTCTCTCTCTCTCTCTCTCTGTGTGTGTGTGTGTGTGTGTGTGTGTGTGTGTGTGTGTGTGTTGTGCTGGTACTGGGGCTTGACTTCTGGGCCTGGGAGCTGTCCCTTAGCTTTTTCACTTAAGGCTTGTTCTCTACCACTTGAGCCAGACCTCTGCTTCTCACTTTTTGGTGGTTAACTAGACACTAATTGGACATTGCTGCTTGAGTAGGATTTAACTATGATCCTCAGATCTCAGGCTCCTGAATAACTAGGATTACAGGTGTGGGCCACTGATGCCTAGCTTCACAGATCTTATTTGAAGAAACAATTCCATCTGTGAATCCTTTTATCCCTTCGTGGGAGCTGTGGGCCTAAGAAAAGACGGAGTCACTGGACTGCAGCCTTTCTGCTTAAGACCTATCTCTGGACCCACAGGACATTCACACCGGCTGCAGCAAACACGTTCCCCCCAACACAGTAAACAGAGCTCCACATTTCCAGAACAAAATCTAACCCCAAAGAGACTCTTTTGTGCTTTAAAATACCATCTGAATTATGTAACTGTAGCCCTCTATACATCATCTTTATTATAGTAATAAAAACTGGTTTTAAAAGACATCTGAAGGGAGAGAACTAGACAGATCCTCACTCGGAGACACCACCCACAAAGCCATGTAGGCCAAAGGGATGAACAGATTGATGCTAATGGACAATTTTAAGAGGAAATCTCCAATCAAAGTTCAGGCTAAGAATTAGCTGCTCCTCCAGAAAGCTCATCCTTCTGAGGCCTCTGATCTCACCAGAGGAGATGAGAGCACAAGAATGCAGCCTCTTGAGGGAAAATGTGTAGTGTCACCTAGCACCAAGAGCAGAATAACTTCCAAATGACATACCAGGGAACAGCAGCAGACAAGAGTCCTGGATGGCCAGGCATCCATGGCTCAACCCTATAACCCTAGTTAGTCAAGGTGCTGAGATCTAAGGATTGAGATTCGAAACCAGATAGGGAAGACAAAGCCATCAAACTCTTACCTCCAATTAAACACCTTAAAGCCAAAAGTAGAGTATAGCTCAAATGGCAGATTCACAACCTTGAGCAAAAAATGCTAAAGGCAGATGGGAGCCGGTGGCTCATGCCTGTAATCCTAGCTACTCAGGAGGGTAAGATTTGAGGATCACAGTTCAAAGCCAGCATGGGAAGGAAATTCCGCAAGACTCTCATCTTCAATTAATCACCAGAAAACTGGAAGTGGTTCTGTGGCTCAAGTGGTAGAGCAATTACTTTGAGCTGAAGAGCTGAGGGACAGTGCTCCGGCCCAGAGTTCCAGCTCCACGACTTACAATAAATAAAAGAAAGAACTGCTTAGGGACAGTGCCTAAGCCCTGAGTTCAACCCCCAATATTAAGAAACACACACACACACACACACACACACACACACACACGCACACACACACACACACACACATGGAATCTCAGCAGGAACACAGCAGTCAGTCAAGATATTGAGTGCTACTATATGCTTGTCTTTACTATGGAAGAAGCAGTACATAAGACAGATGAGGTCCTGAATCTTACAGTACTTATGACCTACTGAAGCAGAAAAACAAACATGTAAACCAACAAGGAAGGTGATTCTAGTCAGTGTATCATTCACAGGTATGTTGCAGAGTGATAAGGGAATTTCCAAATGTCAGCTCTAACAGATGCTTATCAAATCAGATGTCTATGGTTCATTTCTGTAATCCAAGTTACTCAGGAGGCTGCTATATAATGGACCACGATTCGATGCCAACCCTCGTAGGAAATGTCCATGAGACTCTTATCTTCAATTAACCACCAAGAAAGCTAGCAAGGGATCTGTAGCTCAAGTGGAAGAGTACCAACCTTGAGCAAAAATGTTCAGGGTCAGCACCCAAGCTCTGAGTTCAGGACCCAGGATGAGCACACAAAAAAAACAATAACAACAAAAAAGGCTGTCTGAGATGACACTAGAGCTGAGACCTCAAAGGTGAAAAGAATCAAGTCAAAGTTGTTAGGAAGAGCATTAATTCATTCTATGAGTAAAGACCTAAGGGAGGAAGTGAGCCTCCTCTGTAAGACAGCCCACAGGCTGGAGTGCGATAGTGAACACAACCAACACACATAAAATGAGGCTGGAGGGATACACAGGAGCCAGACAAGGCAGGAGCTTGGACTTGAGCAGTAGCTGCAAGGCACTAATGAATTTTGGAAAAGAGAAAGGAGCCTCTGATTTTACTCATAAATGCATTCTCTGGCTGGGTATTAAGAATGGATTGAGATTCCAGCAGAGGTGGTGAAAAGAGCTGGGAGCCTTGAGCTGGAATCCAGGAAAGCTAGACAGGGTAGGAGGAGAGAAATGGGTGGAGTCAGAATCAAGGTTTGGGCCAAACTCAGTAGGGAACTCAGATCTTAACTAAGATCCCAGGGCTGAACTCACTCTCCCAACTCACACAAAATACAGATAAGGACACAGAGGCTCTGCCAATTCAAGGGTCTACCCAGAGTCAAACACTTCAGGATGACCCCCACCTCACAATGCAGGACTTCTACCAGGAAGAAATCAGAAGAGGAGTTCAAATAAAGCTTTATTGAAACACAGCATATTCAGGTGATGAATGTACTATGTGCAGCAATACATACTACAGTGGCAGAAGCGAGTGGCTATACTGGAGACTGTATTATACACAAAACCTAAATTAGGCTCTGGATTAAATGATCACAGACAACATACTGGTTAAATTTGGAACTAGAGCTTCCAGAGACAAAAGAAGTGTAAGGTTCAGAGGGTAAATCTTGGGGATCCTCTCTCCCCAGCCAAAGGCTCACCAAAGAGGCTGTCCTGCTGAGAAGACTCCTTCAACATTACTTCACTCCTGGGAAGGCCTTAGGAAAATGACAAGCACACCATAACATCCATGCCACTATGCGTGTACAAATTATATTCTATAAGCATTTCCAAAAGACAGAGATGAATTCTACCTGCCAGGAAAGATAAAGGAGACAAAAATGATGAAAACCTCTAAATCACTATGGGCCACAGCAGATTACCTAAGCCTTGCTGAGATTTACTGAGTGAGATCCCCAACACTGGGGTGTAGTCAAGTAAAAGATGGCTGTCCATCTGACAGGGAAAAAAGTTAAGAGAGATAGAGATTAAGAGAGATAGGACAGGGCTGGGAATGTGGCTTAGTGGTAGAGTGCTTGCCTAGCATACATGAAGCCCTGGGTTTGATTCTTCAGTACCACATAAACAGAAATAGTCAGAAGTGATGCTGTGGCTCGAGTGGAAGAGTACTAGCCTTGAACAAAAAGAATCTCAGGGACAGTGCCCAGGCCCTGAATTCAATCCCAGGACTGGCACAGAGAGGAGCTGGAGGAGGTTGGAAGGGAGAAGGAGGGACAGGACATGGAGCGAAGAAATTGTGGGTTCCAAAATGGTGTCTTATAGCCACTACACACACACACACACACACACACACACACACACACACAAACACACACACACACACACACACACACACACACATACAGCCTAACATCAACTGGGAATGAGGGGGGAGGAATGACACAAATACACACAGAGAGAGGAGAGGGTTGAAAGTAGGATTGGGGTAAAAGAAGCACAGTAACACCACAAAGAGAACCCCACAAGCCCAGGGGGAAGGAATCCATACCTGGGCTATTCTGCCCTTTACCTGCTGCAGAGGGAAAGAGTACTAAACCTGATGATTCAGGTTAAGTAATCAAATGTCCCTTAACACCTCTGGCATGGCACCTGGCAGCCCTTCTTAATGTGGCCCATTGTTCCCTGGCAGGGCCTTGGTGGCAGGAGCAGTCAGCTGTCTTGCCAATTGCCAGGGGAAAGCAGAGAGCAGAGGGAGGAGACTGCATGGAGGAGGGAGAAAAAGGCAGGAGCACCCAGACCCATGCAACGATGCCTCTAGAAGACCCTCTTCCCACAGCCCACCCCAGATGAAAAGATGACTCACCCCCTTGCCACAGCACCTGACAGCTGCCCCAAGGAAGGCCAGGTGGGAAGAGGTATGGGTCAAAAAAAGAAAAAGCCCCACCCTATCCTTTCTTCCTATGATAGTCCTCGGGCTTAAACACAAGGGCCTGCCTGGGCACTGGCCCTAAGCTTTTATGATCGAGGATAGTGCTCTATTACTTAAGCCACAGCTCCACATCTGGCTTTTTTTGGTGATTCATTGGAGATAAGAGTCTCCCAGATTTTGAACCATGATCCTCAGATCTCAGCCTCCTGAGTAACTAGGATTACAGGCATGAGTCACTAGCTTCTGGCTCTGACAAGCCCAATTTTAGCTGTATTCTGCTAGTATGGGAGACAGGTAAAGCTCTACTTTACAGGCCAGGAAACAGATGGTCCAGGGAGGTTAAATGTCTGGCCTCCTGAAATCAGTCAAACACAGCAACCAAACAAGCCAGGCACCAGTGGCTCATGCCAGTAATCCTAGCTACTCAGGAGGCTGATATCTGAGGATCATGGTTCAAAGCCAGCATGGGCAGGAAAGTCTGTGAGACTCTTATCTCCAATTAACCACCAGAAAACAGAAAGTGGGCTGTGGGTCAATTGGTAGAGCAATAGCCTTGAGCTGAAGAGCTGAGGGACAGCGCCCATGCCCAGAATTCAAGCTCCACCACTGACCAAAAATCAAAACAGAAAAAGAAGTGATGGGCTAAACGAATGGCAGCTAAATGAATAGACTTATATATTATATATCCTCCTCATTACGATTCTTACTAGTAGTATTTTATGTTGTGTCTTCCATCATCTAAGAAAGCTGAGGAAAATTCTGCATTCACAGCTTCAACTTCTCAAAAACCCAAGAAAAAGAAGAAAAACTAGGGCTGCTTTTTGTTTGGCCCTTCCTTCTCCTATCTCTATTCAGCAGAGGGCAACAAACAGGAAGCATGGAAAGATCAAAGAGTGAGAAAGAGAGCCACATGGAGAAACAGCTACACATTCATAAATACACACCCACCCACCCACAGCAAGCAGAATTGTTTAGCTTCTTCTAGCTTTCAAAGTATGAATATTCCACCTCCTCCAGGGCGGGGGACGGGGGAGGGAGGGGATGTTGGAAGTTGAAGAGACAGAAGCTCTTTTTCAGCTCAAGAGATTTTCAGTGAGCTGACTTTGCATGCAAATGAGAGAGGGGCAACTCTCAGAGCAGAGAGAGGAAGGCAGCCACAGAACTGACAAGATAATTCACAATGAAGACAGCTTTCAACTACTCATCTTGAGGGCATAAGGCTGGCAAACCTAACACCCAAGCTCTCCCCAGTGAGAAACTGAGGCCCCTGCCATTAGCATCTCAGCCCAGGGGTGTCAGAGAGTGCTGATCTACAGGGTGCAGGTTCAGTGCTCCACAAGGACAGGGCTAGAGTGCCAAACGGGTGGCCTGTTGAGGGTCAAGTCTAGTCTCCTCGATATCGGCAGGGATCTGGCATGGACATCTGTAAGCCTCTTCTCAACTATCTTTCCCACCCCCACAACCAGGAGTAGCCAGACTATCTGTGTAAATGCTCTTTCAATATGACCGGGGTGGCCCAATCCCATCCCTAGTTCTAAGGTAGGATAAGTCACCCAGTACAGCCCATCTTCCTGACTAGTGATTGAGAATGAATCCTATCATAATAAACACATCAGATCCAAAGTGGACCAATAAGATTTAAACAGATCATGCTAACATAATAGGAAAAGACATTTCTTATCTTTTCTACAGAGACCACAGAGACAGATTCTCTCCTCTAGGTTCTACATATGGATATAATGTCAGAAAGCATTATCATATTTTACCACCAAGGTGAGGAGGTGTGAGAGGAGTAGAGTGCTCAGTCTACTATAAAGGCAGAACCAAGAGAACTCAGAGAGAAAAAGCCCATGCCCTGACAGTCCCACAAACCTCCAGATCATACCATACCTGAAGCCAACTAGAGCTAGTGTGTCTTCTTAATCATTTTTTTTAATTTAATTTAATTTTATTTGTGAACATACTGTACAGAGGAGTTACAGTTACATGGGCAGGATAATGCGTACATTTCTTACCAAGCATTGCAGCCTCCTCCTTTGTTTATCCTTCACATCCCTTCCCAGCCTTCCCCCTCCCCCCCTAATCCCAATCCTTCTCCTTCCCCACCCCCCCGCACCAACGTTGTAAAGCTCGTTTTGGACATGACAACTTGTACTTCTCATTGTTGCAACAGGTCCACCTGTATCCTTAAACAACTGGTTTTTCCCCATCTCCTCCACAAGTTATACTGACATCAAATATAGTGAAAGCAGGGGTTATACTGTGGAGGAGGGACATACAAAGCAACAAAGAGATAATCTTATAAATGTGTTAGAAACACATGCATGAAAGAAAAAAAACATTAAAATACACATCTTCTTAATCATTTAAGCCTGCCTGGCTCAATTTATTACTTGCACCTGATAGTGAACTGGACCTACTTTCCATGCATAGCAGTGACAGTTCCACATGGCACGTGTGATTTACTTTCTCTACTTTCCTATTGAAGCCCTTCAGATTATTCTGGCTTCAGGTTATTGTACTTTTCCTTACTTTAAAAGTAAATCCAGGCATGGTGATTCAGGCCTGTAATCCTAGCTATGGAGGAGGTAAAGAGTGAAGGATCAGAGTCAGCCTTAGTCAAAAAACCAAAACAAGAAGTTTGAGAGGCTTCATATCAACCAACGACTTGAAGCAGTGGGGCATGCTTGATATCTCAGCTATGGGAGAAGCACAATGGCACATGTTTATCTTTCCCAGTGACAAAAGGAAGCAACAGAATCACATTGCAGGCATAAAATGAGACCCTACCTTGAAAATAACCAATACAAAATAAGGCTAGAGGCATGGAGTAAGTGCTAAGCTCCTACTTAGCAAGGGCAAAGCCCCAAGTTTAATCCTCAATATAACCAAATTAAAAAAAAATATAAGCCAAGTGCCTATAATTCTAGCAACTCAGGTGACTGAGAGCAGGAGGACACAGTTTAAGGCTAGCAAGGAAGCCGCGCGCCAGTGGCCCACGCCTGTAATCCTAGCTACTCAGGAGGCTGAGATCTGATGATCACAGTTCAAAACCAGCCCAGGCAGGAAAGTCCGTGAAACTTATCTGCAATAAACCACCAGAAAACCTGAAGTGGCACTGTAGCTCAAGTGGTAGAGTGCTAGCCTTGATCTGAAGAGCTGAGGGACAGCGCTCAGGCACAGAGTTCAAGCCCCACAACTGACAAAAAAAAAAGGCTAGCAAGAGCAGAAACATTCATGAACCCTCATTTTAAAAATTAACCAGCAAACTAGCACAACTATGTTTATCACAGCATTATTTACATAGCTAAAATATGGAACCAACCCAGATGCTCCTCAGTAGATGAATGGATCAAGAAAATATGATATATATAGAGGGGGGCAGAAAGAGAGAGAGGGAATGGAATTCTATGCCTCCATCAGAAAGAATGACATCACCCCATTTGTTAGGAAATGGAAAGACTTGGAAAAAATTTATTAAGTGAAGTAAGCCAGGCCCAAAGACACATAGGTCCTATGGTTTCCCTTATTTACAATAACTAGTATATGTCTAGGACAAGCAGGAAAGGTCAAAAGCTATGTACATATGACCATATAAGATGATGTTAAGCAAAAGGAACCCTAAGATAGGGACACAGTGGTTTTTCCTTTCTTGCTATTGTTTATAACATATTTATAATGTACTATGTTGTTTTTTTTGTTCTCCATCCTGTTTTCATTGTATTTGATTCCAGTACCCTGCATCTCATGAATACATTTTTGTAATTTGGGGAGGGAAAGGAAATAATAAAATGCTTAAATAAGGATACAGGTTGACCCACTGTAACAATGAGATGTAGAAGACACAACTTCGCTGGGAGGGGGAGTTGAGGGAGGTGGAGGGGGAGCTGAGGGAGGTTTGGAGGGAAGGAAAGGTAGGGGATAAACATAGGAGGAGGTAACAATAATGCTCAATAGGAAATGTACTCATTACCTTACTCATGTACCTGTAATCTCTCTATACAATATTTGTATAATAAAATACATATAAAAATAACCAGAGGGGCTGGGAAGGTGGCTCAGTGGTAGAGCGCTTGCCTTGCATGACTGAGGCCCTGGGTTTAATTCCTCAGACTACATAAGAAAAAAGAAAAAAGCCTGAAGTGGCGCTGTGGCTCAAGTGGTAGAGCGCTAGCCTTGAGCTGAAGAGCTGAGGGACAGTGCCCAGGCCCAGAGTTCAGGCCTCACGACCAGACCCCCCAATAAATAAATAAATAACCAGAAGCCAGGCGCCAGTGGCTCACGCCTGTAATCCTAGCTACTCAGGAGGCTGAGGTCTGAGGATCGCCATTCAAAGCCAGCCTGGGCAGTAAAGTCCATGATAATCTTATCTTCAATAAACCACCAGAAAACCAGAAGTAGCACTGTGACTCAAGTGGTAGAGCACTTGCCTTAAGCTGAATAGCTGAGGGACAGCGCCCAAGCCCAGAGTTCAAGTCCCACCACCGACCAAAAAAAAAAAAAACAGAGAGAAAGAGAGAGGTGTGGGGGGAGAAAATCTGCAAGCTGGAGGTGTGGATGAAGTGGTAGAGCCTGGCCAAGCAAACAAGTGAGCAAATGCATGGCATTGAATTCAAACCTCAGTACCACCGAAAATAATATAAAGTAAAAAGGCTGGAAAGAAAATTTTAAAAAATAGATCTGTAAAAAAGTCAGGAATCACTAGCTACTCAGGAGGCTAAGATCTAATGATCATGCATGGTTCAAAGGCAGCCCACGTAACAAGACCATGAAACTCTGATGTCTAATTAAGTACTAAAAGTGGGAGGGAACCCACTGGGAAACAGAGATGTGGCTCATATGGTACAGCACTGGCGTTGAGCAAAAACATCTCAGGGTCAGCACCCAAGCCCTGAGTACAAGCTCCAGGACTGGCACACGTTTGGGCACATACACACACAGACACCCTCACACATACACACACATACACCCAAAAGGTAGTGTGTGTGTGTGTGTGTGTGTGTGTGTGTGTGTGTTGGGTGGGGATGTTCCAGCACCAAATGGTGTAATTAAGTACTGGCTACCAAAACTGCGGCATGAAAATTTGACTCATGAGGGAAAGTCTTTGCAGCAGAACACAGATGACTTGAAGAGCACTGCGTTCATGTCTGCATTCCTCCTGTGAGAACTCGAGTAAGTGATTTTCCTTTTGCTGCCTGTTTCCATAATGGACTAGTGACTTCTCAAGCACCTCCCTCCCACTTTAACACTCACTCAGCAAAAATCCATTTTTCCAAGTGCTACACCATGTGCTATGTACTTAAAAAACACACTATGTCAAGACATCTTCATCTACTGAGGCCACGATGCACTTCTTGGCCACAGGAACTACAACAGGCTCCATCCTTTCCCCATGCCATTGTGGTTGTTGAAGAAGCAAAAGTCTCATTCAAGTCTTTCTCTTTCTGACTATGATCCAAGTACAAGATGCAGAAGGTCAGGTATACGCAAAATACAAAAGACATGCACACAACTGGCTTATATAGCTCAAACATCATTAGGAGCAATTAACTGGTACAGGACATATTTCCAGTTAACCAAGTTCACCTCGAGGTATTTCTTTACATGGCTGGCTTTCTTACTTGGTTTGCAGCTTTCTGAGAAGCCAGCTGTCTGACCACATGAATTCAGAAACCCTAGAAGCATTATGTGTCCTTTATAAATCAGAGGTCTTGCCCAGTTCCAGAGATACACTGAGGATGAACTGGGTGGCAGTTCTGTGACTTACATTCTAGCAGATGACAGCTAAATGCTCTTTTAATCTACAGTGGAGGAATCACAGAGTTAAGAGGACTGTTCAAATAGTGGGTATGTTGCCCTCAGATAAACTTCTCTCAAACCCACAAGGAACCTAATTTTCTTTTGGACAAAAGTCCTGTCAAGACTTCCTTCCAGAGGCTCTGTGGTTACTTCTGCCAGGAAGATAATGAGGAGGTACTGTGGGAAAGTTCTCAACAATTACCAGAGTGACAGACTGAGCTTAGAACCAACTGTTCAACCCTTTATAACAGCGCAGAGTGCTCCAGATAGCAGATTTCCCAGACAGCAGCCTGATGTGTTACATGCATGCTCAGGGATAGTGTGGAATGAGGACTGGAAGAAAGTCAGCCTCTTCCTTCAAGCTGCCATTTAAACAAGGAAGTAACTGGGAAGGCCAAGCCCAGGGCTCTGACTCTGCAAAGAGAATAGAACACAAAAGGGCTGTGTGGAAATTTGGCAGGATCTTCCTGAAAGGCAGCAGCTGAATGCTGCATCCTATTGCACCTAGAAAAGCCTATCATTGCAAAAGAGCTCTTCTGCTGCACCCAGGAAGGAGAAATTTCCTGTAAAGGAAGAACAGCCAGTTGACAAGACTTGAAACACCAATCCCATTCACCACTTCCTCCTCCTCCTCTTTATGCTATTCCAAAGAAAAAGAAATTAAACAAGAATTAAAACTGCCCCATGAGCTATCCACACACTGCAGGTCAGAGTTCCAAGGAACATCCATCCAGCTGTTGCTCTCCACTCTTTCAGCCCCAAGGGCTGCTTTATTCAATCAATACCTTCTTGTACATGTGAGTAACTTTCTTTGAAAGCTCAGGCCAAACTGGCAGTTAACCTTGACCTTCTCTCTACACATCTAAGACTATAGGAAATGAAAATCAGAACTTCTTTGGCACCTGCTTTAACTGAAATATGACAACTTTCTTTAGGCAGACTGTCAAGAGCTCTTTTAGACCTGGTCACAGCTATTCCATAGGAAACATGCACTTGGGCAGGACACACACCCCTTTACCTGGGGCTTTGCCAATATAGAATCCCTGAACCTAGGGAGGCTGTCAAAGACAAAAACCCAGGAAAAAGCAGTAGCCCTATGTGCACTCACTAATCACATCACAGAATGCTGGCAACCGAACCAAGGGATGGAGTTGGTGGATGATAAGCACATACAGCAAGTTAATGACAAAGCCAAACACAGCCCTGGCCTGTTCACCCTGATACTGGTACAGGATAGGAAATGAAGGAGATTTCAAGAAAGAAAAACATACAAGACACAGAATTTAAGGGGGAAAAGGCTAGGCTGGCTATCAGGGTTTGAACTCAGGGTTTAGGAAAGGCCATTGCTAACTTTCCTCAGTTTCTGAACAGTTAAGATGTACCATAAAGATCAAGCCAACTCCTCTTGGATGGTTTGCAACAATTAACTAGAGTAATTGTTAAGCTCCAATTGATCCACCTTGTGGCAAAGAACTGTCTGTGCTCAAGATACCAGAATTGCCAGGCAGCAGCCTGACACTGAGGAGAAAGGAAAACCCATCAACCTCAAAAGTCAGCCTCTTCCTGTGAGGGCAGCCAACAGTCAATTCTGACCCTGATATGAACATTACCCACTTCCCATGGGACCACAAAAATCCCCTAAGCAAATCTTAAATGTCCCAATATACAAAGCAATTCAAGCATGCATAGATTTGCCAGGAGATGAGAGAGGTAGAGTGATGTGATTGAGCAGGAAAATGTTAATCCAAGCCAGGAGCTGGAAACTCACACCTGTAATCCTAGCTACTCAGGAGGCTGAGGTCTAAGAATCCTGGTTCTAATCCAGCCCACCCAGGAAAGTCTGTAAGACTCTTATCTCTACACCAAAAAGCCAGAAGTGGAGCTGTGGATTAGGTGGTAGAGTAACAGCCATGAGTGAAAAACAACTAAAGGAGAGCACCCAAGGCCTGAGTTCAAGAGCCACGATCTGAGCATGCACACACATGCACATGAAGAAAAATGCCAATTTAGTCCATATACATGTACAGATACGTGAGACATGAGTGAGTTTCAAAGAGGCAAAACAATTATTATCACAGTTTGGGCTGCAAGAAATACCACATCCTATCAGAAAGAAGTAGAGAAGGAAGGTATGTGGCATTCTGCCCTCAGGGGACAGAGCTCTCGGACATTTTGGGGGATCCCTCCACCTGTGCACCTCTATATTCCGGGAGGGTCAAAGGTGGCAAGTTCCTCAAGAACCAGAAATTCACCTTTCAACCCATCCAAGGGACTGGAAGCTCCAAGAGCATCTTTGCACTCACTCCCCAAGGAATTCACAGGACCTGAGACAAAAATAGGACAGCGAAAGAAAAGGGAAAAGGGGCAGGGAGTTCCAGAGGTCCCTGTGAAAATGGCAAAACGTGAAAGGGACTGACCCGAGTAAATACAGCAGGATCAGCAGGGGGGGTGAGGGAGGGGAGCAGAAGTGATGGGCGAACCAGTTCTACAGAAAGCCTCACACTCTGGGGATACCGGCATGTGCAAAGAGGGTACTACCCAGAAAAAGAACTCTGGACCAGGTGAGACAACAGAAGAGGGCATCGGAAAGGTGGACAAACTGTAAAGTATGGAAAACAGAAATAAGAGTCCCATAATGGGCACTGAGGGCCCTGGGTTCTAATTCTGACTCTGCCGAGTGGGCAAATCCCTGTCCTCGGAGCATCAATTTACCCCATCTGGGGGAGGGGATGGAAAGAAGGGCAAACTCTTCAGGGGCTGCCTCTGACGACACCGACAGGAGGAGGAGGAGAGAGAAGGAGCCGAAGGTCTGAAGTAAAACCAGAGAAGGGGGAAGGGGGACGGGAGCATCCCTAGCCCCACCACACCCAAGGCACTCACCTGTCCCACTGCAGGGACCGCCTCCACTCCCGACCTCCCGGGGATGCCTTCCGGCTGCCGCTGGAGGTACAGAGCCCACACAGCTCCATGTTGGGCAGGAAGACCAGGGCCGCCAGTACCAGAGCCACTGCCTGCAGAAGCCGCTTCTCCTTGCCTCACCTGGGACAGTCAGCCCCACTGCACCTGCTGGCCCCTTCGCGCAGCCCGCTCCAGGCTCTGTGCCCATGCATGTGTCCACCTGGCAGGGCAGCAGCAGCTCCAGGAGCACAAGGGCCGAGATGCAGGCCCGGGTCCAACTTTGCTTCTCTTCCGCCATTCGCTGGCCAGGGAGCTGGATGCTACCACTAAGTCACCGCCATGGGGGGGGAGTCTCCGCCTCCAACATCAATGTTGGGCACAGTGGAGCCATCAGGCCTACAACACCCTCTTACAGACTTCCTAGCACACACCTGTAGATGTCAACCTACATCTTTTCGGAAGGGTTTCAGTCTACCCGGGGCGACCCTGACATCCGACGTTAGGTCTCCTCCTTCCTGAGCTGCAATGGTGCATTCTGCTCTGCCCCTGCTCCCCTACTGGGAGGAGGAGTGAAAAAGTGTAGGAGTTGGGTTGTTGGGCGCTGACTGGTGCACGCTGAGCCGGGTGCCTTTCATCATGGGACCTCAAGCTAATGAGGCCAAAGCCTTCAGCCAAATGTTGTGAAAGAAGAATGGATCCACCAGGCTAGAGGCACTTGTATATGTATCAACATGTTTTTAACATATTTTATTGATTAATGATTGATTGATTGATTGTGTGTATGTGTGTGCTGGTACTAGAGCTTGCTCTCTTAGTTTTCTGCTCAACCACTTTAGCCACACCTCCATGTCTAGCTTTTCGTTGCTGTTGTTATTTAACTGGTTAATAGAAGATAAGGTTTTTTGCCCAGACTGACTTTGAACCACAATCCTCAGATCTCAGCCTCCTGAGTCGCTTTGATGACAGGCATGAGTCACCAGTGGGTGGCTTGTTTTTAATATTGTTTAACAAACTGCTTATTCACAGACTGTGTCTCCAGTTTCCCACCTAATCATCAGAAATCTTTAGCCCCCATTTCCTTATCTACTAAGTAACCACTCTGTATGGTATTTTCACAATAAAAATTTTTTAAAAAGACAAAGGCTGGTTCAATTCATTGTTCTCTCTTATGGGAACATGGTATGCTAGGTGTGGGATAGAGACCTGGCAGCCAGGGGAACAGATTCAGACCTAGATTAGAAACTTGCAGTAAGGAGTGAGTGAATTGTCGGACTAGCACAGTCTTGCAGTCTGGAGGATTGGATGGATATTAATTGCACGGTATGTCTGCGATGTAAAAATATGTGGATCAAGATGTAATATGAGGAAAGAGACTGCAAAATGATGCAGTATCCAGTATCCCTACTCTCTGTCACTCACTCATCACCTAAGCTCTGGGTCTGATCCCTCCATAGTCCCAGCATAAGAAGGACTATGACAGTGATCTGAGAACAACCACTCAGGATCACTTGGTGATTGTAATTGTGGGATGGACGACATTGTCTTGAGCAGTCTCCAGTACAACTGTGGAGACACCCAACTAGAGCTAATCCTAGTTACAAGCCCAAGTGGGCAGGTTTGATGGGGAAGGCAAACAGGAGCTGGTGCTGCCCTGCTCCCCAAGTAATATGTAGATGGGGGAGGACTGTAAGAGCAGGTCTGGGGTGACTCCACCCACTGTGTCTGGATCACAATGATCCCACAATGCATACCTGTTTCTCGCTGACCAATAAGATACAAGAATCGAGGCCACATCCACATTTTCTGCTGCCTAATACCACTGTCATTTTCCTCTATTGACTCATACCACTACCAGCAGGTGAAGGAAGTAAAGGTGCTATGTGGTGACTGAGTGAATTTCAGAGATCCTGTAGGAAGTGGGTGATTGCAAGAATAGAAGTGATTTCAGAAAGCTTGGGAATATGGCCCCTCCACCTTCCTCATCCCAGTGCTGGGATATCTAACCAAACCAGAAACGCATGCACAATAAAATTTTCTTTAGGCAAGAAACAACAGCAAGAGTATCTGGAGAGGAATTGACCTGGTGGACCCACTAACACCAACAAAAAGAAAACTGAAAACAGGTAACCTCAAAACAATCATAACTGTGGACTGTAAATCAACCAAGGGTGAGACCAAAGACCATGCAGATCTGGAATCTTCCTCTGGTTCCTTTCCTGCTAGTGTCCTTTCCTCTGACACTGGAATCACTAACAATATGTCAGAAGCCCTACGTCACCCCAAGAGAGTAACCAAAAGATAAACAAAGGTAATAAGAGAGAAGGCATGGGTGGAGAAAGCTAGAGACCATGAAAGTATTAATGACCAAATTAAGCCTGGAGAGAGACCATGTTGCAGAGGACTTGAAGTTGGAGAGGTCCATGAGGAAAGACAAGGTTCAACAGATGAACCAACTGAGAGATTAGAAAGAGCAATGGTTGTGATAAGTGTTTGACCCAGAGGTAAACATGGTGGAACTTCAATGACAGTTGGCAGAGCTACCCTCCAGCAGCTGCCTGCAGGACCAACTCAGCCCAAGCTACAGCTGCCAGCCAAGACCTATTAGTTGCAGAAGTAGCAACAGAAATGTGAGAAGCAGTGTTACATTCAAAGGCAGGAAAACTAGAGCCTCAGTTTCCAAAATGTGAAGGAGCAGGAGTGGCTGTGGTAACTGGAGCAGCAGGGAAAGGCCTGGGATCTGCATAAGCTCTTCAAGACAATGGGAAGGTTATACATTAATGAGGCCATGAGATGCACAATTTTGCATAACCTAGAGATTAAAGAGCAGCTGGGCCAGCTGCAGGTTGCCTTCCACAGGCTAAGAAACAGAAGGAGGAGCTCTCTAGTGTGCTGCACTCAAAGCTGCAGGTGAAGGAAGAAGCTGGACCAGCAAGAGGACAAGTT
The DNA here is from genome assembly GCF_019054845.1 of Dipodomys spectabilis. Taxonomy (NCBI): domain Eukaryota; kingdom Metazoa; phylum Chordata; class Mammalia; order Rodentia; family Heteromyidae; genus Dipodomys; species Dipodomys spectabilis. The sequence goes on from NW_024871506.1 coordinate 94,590, forward strand.
AGAAGAATGGAAAGAGATGGCTGAGTTAAGGAGCCAAGTGGCTCAGAATCTCAGGAGCTTCATGAACAGCTGCAGGAGCTCAGAGCTACCTGTGAACAGCACAGGGCCTACAATTTGCAGCTGACCTTAAAGAATGAGGCATTGCTGCAGCACCCGCAGAAGCAGACACAGTTGCTGGACAAAGTTGGAGGACCAAGAAGGTCCATCAAAAATTACACATTTTTGATGTGCCTTAAAACCACCAGAGAGAAGCAGGAGCAGATATGGGCCCCAGCTGAGCTTTCTGGCTTTCACTAGAGAAGGAGGAGTGAGCAAAAAGGAAAGGGGGTGATTCTACTTGTTGTGACTGTCCTAGAAGACATTCAACCCAAAGACTAGGTGGGATTTTTATCTTTATCCATTGATGAATTAAAGAAGGTGAAGCTTAGCCAGCAGCTGCATGAGCAACAGACCTACTATGGGTGCCTGGCCAATATGGTAGTCAAAAGCCAGAGAAAGCTGAAGCAGTAGGGTTTCTTCTCCAGGAGTTGAAACCCTGGGAAAGGAAGCAGGACACACAAGTGCCCAAGAAGACACTGAAATTCTGCTTCATCCACAAGCTGCCTGGAAAAAGTGGGCTACTAGAGGCAAGTGGATAAACTCCAACATGGATGCAGCCAGCTGTCAAAACCTATCAGTACCATTGAAGAGTCCCTAGATTTCTATAAAGAACAGATGGAAGTACTGGATGAGCTATATCAGAAGAAAGATCAGTGTGTCAACCAGCTCTTCCAGGAGGAGAAGGAGAAGACGAAGCTGCTATTGCTTCTTACAGATGAAGGCACCTGAGTTTCAGGACAAGATCCTAGCAGCCATCCAGACCCCTGCGGATGAGGGCCCCTCAGAACTCTCAGGCTTCAGGAAGAGGGAAGTTATGAAGAAGCAACAAGATTTTGAAGATTTAAAGCTTGAAGACTATGTGGATCCTGCCCAAGGAGAGGCTGGGGTACCTTGTCATCTCAAGGACCCCTACTACAGAGCAGATTGTGCTACAACAGCTTGCTATTCAAACACCTACCTGAGCTTACATGTTTGGGCAATAATGGCTGCAGGACTGAGACAAACGACACCTTGGAGATCATTTTTGCATGAAGACCTGGAGGCTTCCAGCTGGGGAACAGGGCTCTTGTCCTCTAACTTACTTTGTCACAAGAGGATCAGGTGGCATACTCTCAGGCCTAATTATAATGAATGAGAGAGAGGAGGAGCCAAACATACCAGAGGCTTCTGGGAGCTGGCCCAAATTCTAGAGACATTTAACAGTCCATTCATTACCAGGAAAGGGGCTCAGCTGTAGGTTTCCACAAAGTGTAAATGCTTTACAAAGGAAGTTGGAGAGTGATGACACGGTTTTATATTAATATATTATGATGATAATAGAAAATGTTTGAGGTCACAGTTTAATAATAGTGTATTTTAATTTCATAACATTACATTTTTTACATTTTATGCAATATTTTGATACTACTGTATTGTATACATTATATCAATAATTTCATGATGTATGTTGTATGTCACTAGCGTCACTTGGCTTTTTGAAAATGTAAGGAATGCTGAGCTGGGCAATAGTGAATTTTCTTTTTTGTATGTTAGAAAGTTACAACCGTGATAGTGAGATGAAACAATAATAAAAACCACGGAAAACAAGAAAACATTAATGCTGAAATCCTGGAACAAAGCAAAGATATGAGATGAATAATTGGAAGTCTAACACAATTGGAGTACAGACACATGGATTACAGAAATGTAATCCAAAAATAAGAATATAGAATTATGAAATATCTGTAGATATGGCATATCCTAATAATTTTTCAGTGAAACCTACTGAAATGATACCTCTTGAATATTATTGTTGAACAAAAAAATAAAATTCAAACTAATATGTTACTTAACTTTGTACAGTGGACTAGATTCTGCAAGTGTAATGATATACCTTTGACTCAGGTAATAAATTGAAAATTCAGAAACAACTATTCAGTATTTAAATAAAAAAGTAATTACACAAATTGATCTAAATGCCACATGTACCATCTGTCTTAGATTTTCTGTGTATTAACTTAAAATCACATGCCTTATGAAGGAGAAAAATAGCTGAACTAACATTAATATCTCTAAAATACTCTTAATAAAAAAAATTCCTCAAAGAAAAAGATTAGTGTAAAAATCACCTTTGAGCATACTCTACAACTGAGGTGGGAAAAATTAAACAAAAGTAATGAATTATATATAGCTCCATATCCATAGCTTTTTAAAGAATTATTTCAAATATCCTTCATTTTTGAAATCAGTTCAGAATTCTTGCGTATATTAAAATTGGGGAACTACATTACCACTAGAAAATTAATACAGTAATTTTTATGAGATTAGAAGTCCGATGAGAATAAAAAGATTGAAATGGCTCAAATGGTGAAGCACCAGACAAGCAGGAGGCATGAAAATTTACAAATAAAAAGACTTGGATGATCATATAATAACTCCACAATGAAAGCTCAGCTAATTTTCAAAACCACCTACATTCAAAACCACCTACATTTCAAAACCACCTACATTTCAAAACCACCTACATTTCAAAGTCACCTACATTCTGGTGGAAAAGTAATTAATTCATAGGACAAAAATAAAAGATTCAAATAGGTAAGAAAAAAAAACGGTTTTCCAATCCTGTTCAAATTTAACTTTCACCTAGCCAAAATAAACACTTGTCACTGTCTAAGAAAATTGTAATATAGCTAGCAAGACCAATAGAAAGCCCACGGATTGGGAGAAGATCTTTACTAGCCATACAACAGACAAGGGTCTCATATCTAAAATATAGTTGGAACTCAAAAAATTAAATCCCCCAACAACAAATCCTGAAAGAAACAACTGCCCAATAAACAAGTGGGCGAAAGACTTAAAGAGAAACTTCTCTGAAGAAGAAAGAAGGATGGCCAATAGATACAATGAAGAAATGCTCAACCTCCCTAGCCATAAAAGAAATGCAAATCAAAACAACATTGAGATACTCCCTCACCCCAGTTAAAATGGCAAAAATCAAGAACTCTAACAACAACAGATGCTGGAGGGGATGTGGACAGAAGGGAACCTTACTTCATTGTTGGTGGGAATGTAAACTTGTTCAACCACTTTGGAAAGCAGTATGGAGGTTCCTCAAAAGACTCCACATAGAACTCCCCTATGACCCAGCAATCCCACTTTTGGGCATTTACCCAAATGTTTACAAACAAGACCACGCTAAAGCTCCCAGCACAACTATGTTTATTGCAGCCTTATTTACCATAGCTAAGATCTGGAACCAACCCAAATGCCCCTCAGTAGATGAATGGATCAAGAAAATGTGGTATATATACACAATGGAATTCTATGCCTCCATCAGAAAGAATGACATTGCCCCATTTGTTAGGAAATGGAAAGACTTGGAAAAAATTATATTAAGTGAAGTAAGCCAGGCCCAAAGAAACATAGGCCCCATGGTTTCCCTTATTTGCAATATCTAGTATATGTATGAGTCAAATGGAAAAGGTCAGATAATGTGATGTTAGGAAAATAAACCCTTTGATATGTATTTTAATGTTTCTTTCTTTCATGCATGTGTTTCTAACGCATTTATAAGATTATTTCTTTGTTGCTTTGTATGTCCCTCCCCCACAGTATAACCCCTGCTTTCACTATATTTGATGTCAATATAACTTGTGGTGGAGATGGGGAAAAACAAGTCGTTTAAGGATACAGGTGGACCTGTTGCAACAATGAGAAGTACAAGTTGTCATGTCCAAAACGAGCTTTACATCGTCGGTGCGGGGAGGGGGGGGGGAGAAGGATTGGGACTGGGGGGGGAAGGGGGGAAGCTGGGAAGGGATGTGAAGGGTAAACAAAGGAGAAGGCTGCAATGCTTGGTAAGAAATGTACGCATTATCCTGCCCAGGTAATTGTAACCCCTCTGTACAGTATGTTCACAAATAAAATAAAATGTAAAAAAAAAAAAAAAGAAAATTTTATGAGGCATTTCCATGAAAGAGGAATTTAAAGGTGTGGTTTCCAGGATGGAAATTCCAACTCCAGATGATATGTAAATCAACTTCCCCAATTGAGAACTCAGGTACACACCCTTTTCTTGGCCCACTGCCCTGAATCAGAGGACCTATTCCTCCACTTTTTGTGAAAGGGAACTGTCTTTACACTTTTTTTTAACACCTCCCCATTGCTGACACATTATATAGAGAAGTCTCTTGGGGTTGTGGTGTTTCTTTATCTTGACAATGGCAGTGTGAGTTTTTGGAATGTGGTTAAGAGTTCCCTTCTCTGGAGATACACCATTGGCTATTTCCAACTTCCTGTCAGACCCTTTTTCTCCAATGATAAACCACTATTAGTGAAGATTCTATACGTTGGGTCCTCTATAGCAGAGAACCTTTCTCAAATGAAGCAAACCATTAATACTGTACTAATTTGAATTTTATGCACAGTAATCCCATTTTGTTATGAAATATGGAGGTAACATATAATAAAACATAACATGTAAAAAATGAAGATAAGATAAAGTAGCAACAATGCAACAATAGAGCCAGAAATATTTAAAAATTGCCATAAAAATAAACATGCAAAAATGAGACCCCAGTGACTGCTTTTCACCATGAAAGAAGGTTGATCTCAGAATAATAGCAAAAAACAAAACAAAACAAAAAAAAAAAACATTTAATTCAGTGGGCATTGTTGTTTTCCCAGTAATCCTTGCTACTCAACAGGCTGAGCTCTGAGGATGGCAGTTCATAGCCAGTTCATATAGGAAAGTCCAAAAGACTCATCTTCAAAAAACCACCAAAGTGGAGCTGTGGTCCAAGTCGTAGGAGAAAAAAAAAGCAAACAACAACAACAACAACAAACCCACACGAATAGTTCTCATGCCCTAAGTTCAGGCCCTAGTAATTTCGAGAACAAAAAAGCAGTACTGGTTTCAGTGACACAAAGTTCTAGAGCAGACTTTTGATTACTAGATCCTTGGAAGAAAAAAACAGAAACACCTCTATACTAGACCATTGGGGTGTTGCACTTTCTATTAGATTGGATTCTTTAAGTTTCAGTACTAATTCCTAAAAATAAAATAAAATAAAATAAATTGGAATACTTAGAGAAATAGCTGGTAATAATGGAGAAGAAAGAAAATGCAGGGTTGAACACTAAAGATGAAAGAATGGTTTCAGAAAAAATAAGTCATAATTTTTGGGGTAAAAATGAGGAGAACATTAATTCAGGCTAAGAGATTAATAATAACAATGGCAAAGCTCAATTTATCCATTAGGCATACTGACTGGTTAACAATAGTCAACAATTGTAACAATACAACAGTTTGCTGTCCAGTTGTGATGGTTCTTTGTTGGTGTCCGTTTTTCACTCTATGTACCCAATTATTGTGCATTCATCCCCACTGTCATTATCATATGAAGATAAAAAAAATAATGCTTAGCCAGCACCAGTGGTGCACCTCTGTAATCCTAGTTACTCAGGAAACAGATCTGAGATCTCAGTTCAAATCTGGCCCGGGCAGGAAAGTCGTAGACACTCATCTCCAATAAACCACTAGAAAGCTGGAAGTGGTGCTGTGGCTTAAGTGGTAGAGGGCTCACCTTGAGCTGAAGAGCTGATGTTTCCCTCAGACCCAGAGTTCCGCAGCACTAATGACAAAATTTTTTTTAAAAAGAAAAATTTAAAAAAAGATTGAGAGTCAATGCCTGAGAGTCAAAGATGCAAACATAGTGTTAGGCTACTATTTCTCTGCTGGCAATTCAGATAGGGGATTATGCTTTCAAAGCTAATGGATCAACAGCAAGAAAGGTACAAGATTGATTATAGTAACAAAACCACAAATGGGAAAGGTTATGACAGGGACACTCCAGAACCTATAACCCTAAAGAGAATATTCTGATAGGATAAAATTTATAGCAAATTGAATATTAATAATATGCTCTTGAAAGCCAATGTATATAGATATATGTATATATATGTATATTTATGTCTATGATAATTTTTAGATCATTCTCAATAACAGCATTGAGTTATTAAATTATATATCAGAATACCACACCATTTTATAATAAAAAGGCATAAATGATATTTGAAATAAAGATAAGAGAAATAGAGTGGAAGAAGAGCTCAGGGACAGATCCTCTACCCTGAGTTCAAGTCCAGCACTGACAGACAAACAACAAGAACAACAACATCGCAAGGATGAGTCAGTATAGACAATAGACAAGAGGAAATGATCTCCGAGCCTAGGATCTTTGTTCACTCATAGTCAGGTGATCAACGACAGTCAGGTGATTAGTGGTATGATTCAGGGAGGTGATGGCAAAGCTGGGAGGGGCTGGTCTGTGGGCAGATTTAATCCTGATCACAACTCAAGCAAGAGATAATTATGTCATCTCAGCTTTGTGCAAAGTGTGAATTGGAAGAACTCAGTCCTGAAGAGCCTAAGAATAAACACAAGTTTCTATTCCAAAAACAAAAGCAAACACAGAGAGGACAAGGCTTAAGTGGTAAAGTACCAGCCCAACATCAGGCCTAACAAATTACAAATAAAAAAATTATAGGATGATAACCTGTTAAGAAATACGAACTCAGCTACTTTTGAAGACCCATAAGATACAGTGGATAATGTCAGTAATATGGCCTACAGTCCTGTGGAAAAGTGATAAACGCATAGTTCCATTATAAAACATACACAGAAGTAAAAAACAAAATAAAACAAACACAATAAACTTTTCCAATCCTGGACAAACCTACGTTGCACCTAACCCAAATAACCTAACCAAATTGTAAGAAGTAGGTTCTTGAAAGAGGAAGTGAACGGTGTGGTGGACAGGATGTAAATTCCAACTCCTATTGATATGTAAATCAGCTTCCCTAAGCAACCAATCAGAGACTTCCTTTCCTGGGCCCACCCTCTTTCAGTATAAATAGAGTGGAAGTCTGAGACTCAGGCATTGCTGAAGATCCTACATCAGCAGGCTGGAGACCATTTGGAGCTTGGATACTCCAGGTGAGGATTAGAGTGAGAGAATCTACTCCTCTTTTAATTCTTCTCTCCTTGGTTTGGTGGTGGTGGTGGTGGTATTGTTTTGTCAGTTGCGGGGATTGAACCCAGTGGTAGGGCAGTGTTGCTGGGTCACTTTGTGCTCAAGACTGGGCATTCTCCCTGGGCCACTTTGTGGTCAAAGCTAGTGCTTTACCACTTGAGCCACAGCTCACTTGTGATTTTGGAGTGGTTAATTGGAGATAAGAATCTGTGTCAGGGGGACTTTTGTGGCCGAGGCGGTTTCAAAGCTTGATCCTTAGCTCTCAACCTCTTGAGTAGCTAGGTTTCTACGGGTGAGCCACCAGCACCTCATTAGATTCTAGGAATGATGGACCCTGACACTACCCAGGCTTTCCAGAAGGAATTGAGATGTGCCATCAGTATAAATACTTTTATAGAGCCAGTCACCCTAGAGTGTGGGCACAGTTTTTGTCGACCTTGTCTCTGCCTCTGCTGGGAAGAGACCCAGATTCCAGCCAGGTGCGCTGTGTGCAGGGGACCCTGCCAGCAGAGAGACCTCAAAACCAACGTGGTTCTGAGGAGCCTGGTGGCCATTGCCAGAACAGCCAGCCTCAGGCATTTTCTGAGCTCTGAACAATACATGTGTGGGACACACAGGGAGACAAAGCAGATGATCTGTGAGGTAAACAGGGCCCTGCTCTGTAGGAGTTGCTCCCAGTCTCAGGAGCACAGGGCTCACAAACACCATCCCATAGATAGGGCTGCTGAGGAGCAAAGGGAGATGATTTCAAAGCAGATGCATGCTGTATGGGAAAAGACTCAAGAAAACCAGCACAATTTACAGGAGAAGAGGAGACTCATCAACCGATGGATTTGGTATGTGAAGCTATTCCGAAGCATGACTAAGGATGTTTTTAGAGTGCTGTTTTTAGAGCTAGGTGTCCAGGAGGAGGAAAGACACCATTCCCAGCTACTGATCAATGAAGGAAGAGCCATGTTACTGCAACTCAGAGAAAGGGAAACCCAAATGCTTCAGAAGAAGCATCAGCTCAGGAATATGTATCAGGAGCTGATCAAAACATACCAGAAGCCAGATGTGGAACTGCTTCAGGATGTAGAGTTGATCCTAGAAAGCTGTGAGTCAGTCTTGTTCTTCCTGCCTCTTCCTCTGAGGCCAGAGCTCAGTGCCCCTTCCATTCCTGGACTGATAGAGAGGCTCAGCCAGCACCAGGTGGAGATTGCCTTCAATGATGCTACGCGGAACCAAGATCTTGGGAGCTGTGTTGGACACAACAATCCCTATGCAGTTTTGAATTCTGAAGAGTCCTTCCACTTTACTGCTTTTGGACGCCAAGTCTTCAGCTCTGGGAAACATTACTGGGAGGTTAGTGTAGATGACTCTTCCACCTGGGCCCTGGGAGTTATTAGGGATTCCTCCATAGGGAGCAACCTCACTGAATCTAATGATCTTTTCCTCCTTTTGTTTGTGAAAGAGAACACACTTTCCACCATTTTTACCACCTCCCCACTGCTGCCTCACTATGTAGAGAAGCCTCTGGGCCGGGTTGGTGTGTTTCTTGATCTTGACGATGGCAGTGTGAGCTTTTGGAATGTGGCTAAGAGTTCCCTTATCTGGAGATACCCCACTGGCGCTGTCCGATTTCCTGTCAGGCCCCATTTTTTCAGTGGTAGCCTGGAGTCCTAAGTGAAGAGACTCTCTATGTGTTGGGAAATCTATGGCAGAGAACCTTTCTCAAATGAGGCAAACCACTAATACTGTACTAATTTGAATTTCTCGGTGCAGTAATCCCATTTTTTCATGAAATATGTGGGTAATAATAAAATGTAAAATGTAGAAACCAATACTAAATGAAGATAAGATAAAGTAGCAACAATGTAACAAGAGAGCAAATAAATATTTTAAAATTGCTATACAAATAAACCCATGCAAAACTGAATCCCCAGTGACTGCTTTTCACCCTGAAAAGAGTTGGAGCTCAGAATAACAATATAAAACAACACTTAAAGCAGTGGGCACTGTTGTTTTACCAGTAATCCTTGCTACTCAGCAGGCTGAGTTCTGAGGATAATGCATAGCCAGGACGAACAGAAAAATCCAAGCGACTCTTATCTCCAATTAACCACCAAAGTGGAGTTGTGGTTACGTGGTAGAAGAAAAAAAATCCCACAAGAACAGGGCTCATGCCCTAAGTTCAAGCCCCAGGAACAGCTAGGACAAAAAAGCAGTACTAGTTTCAGTGACACAAAGTTCTAGAGCAGCGTTTTTATTAATAGGTCCTGTTATCCATCCTGGGAGGAAAAAAAACAAACACCTCTCTCCTAGAGCATAGGGGTCTTTACACTTTCTGTTAGATTGGATTCTTTAACTTTCAGTATCATTTCCTAAACAAGGGGAAAAAAATGTATACTCAGAGAAAGAGCTGTTAATAATGGAGAAGACTGAAAATGCATGGTTGAAAACTAAAGCTGAAGGCATGTCTTTAAATAGAAGAAGTAAGTCATCTTTTGGGGGTCTACAAATGAACAGAATACTATGGTAGGCTAAGAGATTCACAATAATAACTATGGCAAAGCTTAATTTATATATTAGGCATACTGAGAAGTTAACAAGAGCTACCAATTGTAACAATATTACAGGATGCTGTGCAGCTGTGATGGCTCTTTTTGGATACTTAATTGTAGTTCTTTCATCCCCTGTGAAATTATCATATGGAGTTAAAAAATGCTTACTTTTGGGAAGGTGGCTCAGTGGTAGAGCATTCCCTTGCATGCATGAGGCCCTGGGTTTGATTCCTCAGCACCACGTAAGCAGAAAAAAGCCGTAAGTGGTGCTATGGCTCAAGTGGTAGGTACTAGCCTTGAGCTGAAGAGCTCAGGAACAGCACCCAGGCTCAGAGTTCAGGCCCCCCGACCAGACCCCCTCCAAAAAAATAAAAGCTTACTTTTTTGTTTCCCTTTCACTCTAGATACTTAATTGTTGTGTGTTCATCCCTTCTGTAATTATCTTATTGATTATGAAAAAAACTATTACCTTGTGATTCAATGATATGTATGTAGTGTTAGACTGCTACTTCCCTGTTGGCAATTCAGATATAGGAGAGTTTGCTTTCAAAGCTCATGGTTCAACAAACAAGAACAGAATACGTTCAAGATCCTGGAATGTGGAAGCTTATGGCATCGATTCTACAGAACTTACTACCCTAAAAATAACATCCTAGATAATTTTCTAATGTTTATAGTGAATAGAGTATTAACAGTGTGCTCTTATAAAACACACACACACACACACACACACACACACACACACACACACACACACACACACATGAGCATTAGTAGGTTCTCTTATCAGTTTATCACATATATATTAATTTACCATTTCATTTTAATATAAGCTTAGTCATATATGGTGTTTATTAGCCTTTTGATCCAACATAAAGCTCAGGAGAGTGCATAGATCCTTAGTTTAAGCCCCTGGACTATTTCAGGAAAAAAATTAAAATGGGTAAGTTACAATAGAAAATAGACTTGGAGGAAGTAATCTCAGATCCAAGGATCCTTTTCTGACACACAGTTAGGTGATGGACATTCAGGTGATTACTGGGTTCAGACTGGTGAAGGAGATGGGTGTAGGGGGTAGGTTCCCTGTAGACTTAACAATGATCACATCTCATCCAATAGCTAGTCAAGTTGGCATCTATCTGTCATCTCAGCTATGTACAAAGCTTTGATAGGAAGATCTAAATCCAGGAAAGGCTAAGCATAAACACAAGATCATATTCCAAAAATAAGCTAAAAAATGGTATGTTTTATACAGTTCTGGTACTGTACTGTTGAATTCATACCATTTGCTTAAACTCTGCAAACAATTTATTTAACACTAAATTAATCTATAACAATGCAATGATGTTGGTCCAGTTTTTCAATTTAGAAAACCATAGGCAGGTGTTAATAAACATAAGGTGGTGCTGAGTTTATTAAAAGAATGTTTGTGTGGTCATTTTTCACTGTATAAATGTGAGTATAGAGAATTCAGTGCAGTCTTGGTTTATCTTCCCACACGTGATTTTTAGGGTGACTTCACCTTCCTATTATAGGACCAAAAGTAGTATTTGTGACTTTGACCACTTTTGGTAGTTTTTGACTGTTGTACTGTGCACTGTTGCTTTTATTTTTCTCCCATTTCCAGAAAAAAAAGATAAATCACTTGCTGTAATACCCAGGCTTATACATTTAAATTTCTATTGTTTATTTCTGTGATATCTATGTTACATTCAGACATCATTCTGACATTTTATCTAATCATACAAACATATACTATTCCATGTTTCTTTGCATTATATTTCTTTGCATCTATCTTTGCATTAGTAATTAGTAATATCCTAGATACTGTGTTGCTCATTTCATAACTTCATGATTATTTTTACTACTGGCATAATTAATGCCATTGACAAAAGAACTCAATAAATTAGATGTAGTCAAAATTGTCTAGCTTATATATCTAGAAGCACCAACAAAACTACTTTATTCTTGTTTGTGTTTTAAATTTCTGGCCTATTTTGTTATAGATCTATAATTTATTTTTATTGTATTTTATTTATCTATTCATTATTTATTTTTGTTTAATTATTTTTTGCTAGTTTTTAAAATATTTTATTTGAATAGTTGAAGAAAGGAGCTGCCATTCATTAAAGTAGTTTGTGAATACAATGCATCTTGATCACTTTGATCCCTTTTTAACATTTCCATTCATCTCTCCCAAACACTTATTCTCTATTTTTTAATTTTGTAGCATATGCATTAATTTTTTTTTACTTGCTCCTGCTTTCTACCACTTTGCTATATTATATGTCTACTTTCATGGTAGAACACTTTTGCTGGTTAAAGATTATCTAGTATCCCTTTGAAAAATCATTTTATGTGTAATTGAAAAATGTTATATTTGTTAAGTTAATTCTATAAAATTTAGGGATTCTTTGAATTCTGAAAGTATATTCAATCTTCATCACCTTGGAATATTCTCAAATATTCATCATTCACAAAGAAATCTCATACCTGTCTGCAGCTATTCTGAATTCTCCTTAGATTTCCAACCCCAAAGAAACTAATGTTATGCCTGATTTTGATAATTCAAAATTTCATTAAAATCAAATCATCTTATGTGTTATTTTGTGTCTGGCTCTTTCCATCTAGCCTGTTGTCAGTGTTTCCACTAATATCAATTCTCCATTTCTCTTTTTTACTTGATAATGGGCTATTTCATGAGTATAAAATGTTTTGTGAACTGTTTTCCTATTGGTCAGCGTGAATTTTTTTTTCAGTTCTTTGGCTGTCATGGATAATATTGCTGTTTTGTACTTAAGTGTATAAAAATTAAAGACAAAGTTTCTAGGCTGTACAAAGTTTCTAGGCTGTTTGGTATTTCTGTAACTAACTTTGTGAGGAACTTTTACACTAATTTCCAAGATGAGTGTGCTATTTTACAATGTATGAAAGCTTCAATTTCTTTACTTTCTTGTCAAACCTTCTAATGCACATCTTTTACCCATTCTGGTGAGTATGAAATGACATCTCATTTCTATTTTATAAGTGATTTTACAGGTGCTAATGCTTTTGTCTATTTACACATTGTTCGATTAAGAAATTTCAAGTCAAATTCTTGGTCCATTAATTGAGTTACTGATCCATTTTTTTCCTTTTTCTCCAATTCTTCTGTTTTGGAATAGGAATGTTTACACCATGTTATTATATATTGAAGATATGGTGCTCCTCATCCTCTCTGTCAACCTCTTCCTCTTCTTCCTTTCTCTTCTTTCTCCTCATTGTTGCTCTTTCTATACTTCCTTTTTCTCCTCTTCCTCTTCTTCCTTCTTCTTACTCCACCTCTTTGTTTCCTCTTCTTTTCTTCCTCTCTTCCTCTTCTTTATTGGACCAAAGCTTCATACTGTCCTAGTAAACACTCTACCACTTAAAACTGGACCATCCTAGTTTGTTTTTCACATCGGGTCTAGTGCTTTTACTCAGGCTTCCCTAGAATTTTGATCCTACTGTCGTCACTCTGAGTAGCTTTAATTAAAGGCATGTGCCTTTATACTTGGCATATAATTGGTTTTGCTTTTTTTAAAAAAATATATTTACTTTTTTTTGTTGGTCATGGGGCCTGAACTCAGCCTGGGCACGGTCCCTCAGCATTTCAGCTCATGCTATCACTGTACCACTTGAGCCACAGTGCCCACTTCTAGCTTTTTCTACTTATGTGGTGCTGAGGAATTGAACTCAGTGCCTCATGCATGCAAGTCAAGTACTCTACCACTGAGCCACCTTTCCAGCCCTATTTTGTTTTATTTTCATGGCAACTCTCAGCTAAGAATTTTCTTTGTGTCTCTGTGGACATTTTGAAGCTGGAATTTTGAATGGTGTTGGAAGTCAAAGCAACAAAGAATTTTGGAGAGAGGCAATGCATTCTGTTAGCTCTCCATTTATGCTAGTGTCTGAACATGAATGTAGGTCTTTTGCAGACAAAATGGAGCGTTTTTGTATAAGGAGGTGTGTTTGGGTGCTGTGTTCAAATGAAATGGTTAAGTCATATTGTCACTTTGATTGGATTGAAAAATATGTAGGAGAGCAATAACATACACAACTAGGTGTATGAGCGACTGAGTTCCCAGAGAAATTTAGCTAAAGTGGAAAATCACATGCTGATTGTGCACTATCCTGAAGTCTGAGAACTTAGAATCAAAGGAGGGAAAATGAGAAACACACTTGTTCAGGAGTTCTCTCTCTGCTCCGAAATCACCATCATGTGTTACTCTTGGCTATTGTCTCTCAACCAAGATCACCTAAAACTCTGAACCATGAAGCAACATAGCCTTCCCTTCTTTTTTCTTTTTTATGTGCATTGTTAATTTTTTTATTATTGTGAAAATACTATGCAGAGGGGTTAAAATTACATGGGCAAGATAATGAGTACATTTCTTATCAAGCATTGTAGCCTTCTCCTTTGTTTCCCCTTCATAGCCCTTCCTATCTCACCGCACCTCCCCCCACCGAATCCTCCTTCCCCTCTCCCCAAAGTGGTAAAGTTCGTTTTTCGACATAAGGACTTGTACATCTCATTGTTGCAATGGGTCCACTCGTATCCCTATTTAAACGATTTGCTTTTTTCCCTTCCCCTCCACAAGTTATACCAAAATCAAATACAGTGAAAGCAGGGGTTATAGTGCGGGGGGGGGGGTGTGGAGGGACATACAAAGCAACAAAGAAACCAACCCCCCTTCCTGCAGGCATGCTTCCTTGAAGCTCTTTGTCTAACACGATCTCTCACACAGCCTCTGCAGAAGGTTGCGTGGCACCTACTGGCCACATAAAGATGGCCACTCAGCTGGAGATACCAGGAACCACTGGAAGTGCAGAAACTTAAGCATTTGACCTTGTTTCTCTGGCTAGAGACTATTCATTGTATTTGCAGCCCCTTATTCTGTTGCCGATGTCAAATCAGAAGCCATCTATCCACCACAGGCAGCTTTATTAGATGTTCAAATTGGTTATGGAAGTGTCCCGCCCACCTTCGCCGGCCTCTTTTTCCTGAACCCAGCTAAGGACTCCTTGCAGACACATCCTCATGGCTGATTTGCCTGCTGTGATCTCTGCTCCTTTCCAAATGCTTGCTTTGGCAGCTTCCCCTCCATTGTGCCTGTGCTTCTCGGACTGGGTTCCCATGGTGGTTGGATATTGAGCTGCTTCTTAGAGGAGGAAACAAGGGTTGTTGTGTACAATAGCAGGCCTGGACTGGCCTGGAGGCCGGACGGACGCTGTCCCAGGTGGGACTTGTCAGGGCACAGTGCAGGCATCCTGCCACTGGGCCCTGGGTCACTGTGGTGAGCAGCAGTCACACGTGGCCCAACTGCACTTTTTGGCTTTACAAAGGGCTGCTCTCTGTTAATAAACGAGTTTTTCTTCCTGCTTGATTTGGCTCCTCGCTGTGTCTGATTGTCTCCTGGGATAAGGGAGGCTAGGGAACGGGTGAGCACTGCACTGACCTTTCCTCATACCCCGTCTATCTTTGGTGGGACAGATGAAGTCCCAACACCTAGGTATATCTTTGCCAGTTCTTGGGTTGAACTCAAGGCCTGGGCACTGTCTGTAGCACTCTACTACTTGAGCCACACAGTCCCAATTCTGGCTTATTCTGTGTATGTGCTACTGAGAAATCGTACCTAGGGCTTCTTGCATGATACACAAGCACTCTCTCAATAATCCACATTCCCAGCCCCCTCATCTTTTTCTTAATGGTAGTTTTTTACATCAGTATGCTGCCATTTTACATCCCCAAGTTTAATTTTCTGAATACTGGTTACTTCTACGAAACCTCATCTTCTCTTCTCCTGCCTGGTTTCTTACTGTTTCTGCATTGGCCTCATAATAAAATCTAAATAAAGGCTGCTGAGAGCGTCAGTGTATCATATAAGTACCCAGGCCTGGAAACCTGGAAGAGAAAAGCCATGGGCCTGAAATGAAGAGAATGAGGCAGTATACACAAGGAGCATATCTGAAAAATAAATGAGTAAATATAAGGAGAAGCATTGCATAAGGTCTGTTTGCATTCAGGGAGGTAGTATACAGAATAAGTAAGTAGGGCACTGAAAATTTTTTGTGGCATTCTAGTGCTTAAACTCAGGGCCCGATGCATTCCTCAGCTGTTTTTCCCAAGGCTGAGGATTTACCACTGCCACAGCTCCACTTCCAACCATCTGGTCATTAATTGGACATATGCGCCTCCCAGGCTTTCCTTCCTGGTCAGGCCTGTGAATCCTGCTCGTCTTTCTCTCTTAAAGCTGGAGCTCTACTCTCTGGACCACTGTTCCACTTCTGGTTTTTTGGTGGTTTATTGGAGATAAGAGTCTCACAGAATTCCTGCTCCGGCTGAATTTGAACGGCAATCTCGTGAACAGGAATCAAGCGGCTTTCTTCAGGAATACACCAAGGAGCTCCTCCACACAAACCCTTAGTCTAAATCTCAAGAGGCACTAGAGAAAAAGAGATACATGAAGACGCGTCTAGTTTGTTCTAGATACTTAAGGTTGGAGACACACAACACTCATAATTATTAGATCATTTTATAGGAGCAATGAAGACAGTTTGAGGATCGCTCCAGCTTTTGGGCCTCTCATCTTAAGACAACAAATTCACTGCAGCTCAATGCTAAGTGACAGAACTGGCATGTCCTGTGGACATTTGCTCCCAAATCCTGTGACACTCATTTCTAACTTTTGGCTACAAACCTGTGACTGAGAGGAGAAGATGAGGAGAGAAAATCCTTCTCAGAGAAAACAGCTATAAAGAACATTGGGTAGTTAATTTATAAATTCAAACCTTTGGAATAACCTGTTAAGAAGTCAGATTGTCCAGATTAAAAAATGAAGAAGAAAAGAAAGAAGGTGCCAGTGGCTTCTCACTGTAATCCCAGCTCCTAAGGAGGCTGAGGTGTAGAGAATCTGAGTTTGAATCCAGCCAGCATAGCAAAATCCATGACACTGTTATTTCTAAGAGATCACAGAAAAACCCAGATATGGGGCTGTGATTCAAAGTTAATGCACTACCCTTGAGCAAAAGGAGCTCAGGGACAATGCCTAGGCTCATAGTTCAAACCCAGGAACTGCCTCCTCAAAAAAAAAAGCCTGTATCTCCATGTTTTTGGGTATGTATGAATGTATTCCTATAGGTGAAGCTGAAGAGTAGTTATGATGAACGGCACCAAGCTAGGAAATTTGTATTCAATAAAATAATTTAGTAACAGAGACTGCTTTCATGACAATGCATAATCCAGGGCTCCCCTCACTGTTCCCAGTGTAGCCTGAGGGTTTCTCTGCATCCAAGGCCTGCTGGAAGAAGTCACTCTCATTGTCTGGACAGGCAGACAAAAGGCCTCACTCCTGTACAGCTGTATAACAACTCCATCTGAGTCAGATAGTGAGGATGATTTTGGGCAGGCTCTGAAGGTCAGCAGAAAAATGTCTCTTTGTACCCCAAAATATTTCTCTCCCCAGTGCTCTGGTTTGATAGGAAGCCTTCATTTGTGCCACCTCCTGTGGCAGGCCAAGTCTTGTGCACTTTTCCTTCCTTTGTGAGACTATATTCCGGTGTTCAGATACAGTGCTCAAGAGTCCTGCTGGCAGACAACTAGGGCACTGAACTTAATTAAATGTTTCATTGCCTGTGATGATGGGCCTATGATGCCTCTCCTAGGTTTCTGGAAGCTTTGGAAATCCAAGCACATATCTGATATCACAAAGCTTCCTGTCATCTTGGGCTCGTGAATATCATCAGGTTTTGAAACATTTGACCTCTCTTAGTTGGGCCCTGGGTGGCTAGGTTTTGGGGTTGAACACAGGGCCAGGGTGCTGACCATGAGCTCAGTGCAGAAGCCCGGTGTTTTACTATTTTGGGTAGCAGCATCACTTTTAGTCTATCTCTCTCTCTCTATCTGTGCATGTGTGTGTGTGTGTGTGTGTGTGTGTGTGTGTGTGTGTGCGTGCGTGTGTACACACATGGGCACACAGGGGCATGGGCACATACACCATTCTTGGAGGTTGAACTCAGGACCTGAGCACTGTATCTAGTTTCTCTTGTACAATCATAGCCTTCTCCCACTTGAACCACAGAGCTACTTCAGAACTTTTTTACTGTTGTGGTCCTGGGAAATCAAACCCAGGGTTTCATATTTGCAAAGCATTTTCCCCTTAAGGCACATTCCCAGCCCTAAACTTCAGATTTGTTAGTTTGTTTCTCTCTTTTCTTATTATTGTAGGAGTTGATGTTTGGGCCTGGGTGCTGTCCTTGAGCTCTTCAGCTCAAGTCTTGTGCTCTACCACTTGAGCCAAACACCATTTCAGCTTTTCTGGTGGCCCATTGGAGCTAAGTGTCTCAAGGACATTCCTGCCCAGGGTGGCTTTGAACAATGATCCTCAGATCTCATCCTCCAGAGTAGCTAGGATGACAGCATGAGTGACAAGCACCTAGCTTCCACTTCAGGTTTCTTAGTGGTAAATTGGAGATAATAGGCTCATGGGACCTTTTGTGTCTGGGATAATTTGGAACCCAGATCCTCAGATCTCAACTGCCTGAGTAGGCAGGATGAGAGACCTCAGCTATAGACCCCTAGGCTGTGGCATGTGCTTCAAGGGGGTCCATGGCTCCATGCGGTGGAGTGCTAACCATGAGCCCAAGAGGTAAGGGTCAGAGCGTAGGCCCCTATTTCAAGGTTCATAACAGAAAAAAAAACAAAACAGAACAATTGTCTGAAGTAGACAACTCACTAGTCTTCAGTAATACATAATTTTGTCCCTGCCATGGAGACATATCTGAGCTTCAATATTCTTGTCTGCATAATCATCTCAGTGGGGAGATCTTACAAGGACCCAATTAAAGAATGCACCTGGTGAAGGACACAGCACATGGCACTCTTTGCATGACTCAGCACATGGCATCCTGTGAAAGACTCAGAACCCAGCACCCAATGCAGGACTCAGCACACTGCACCTTGTGAAGGATACAGCACATAGTACCATGTGCAGGACTCAGCACAGAGTACCCTACGGAGGACTCAGTACATAGCTCTGTCCCACAAGCTGTCATTAGACTTAGGGCGCTCTAATCAATATCACCATTCTTTGAGGAACATTTCACAAACCACACAAGTTCACACCTAACAGTTTAGTGGGATTTTTTTTTTGGGTGGGGGAGATTATTCATGGAGCTTGAGCTTAAAGCTTGGGGATATTATTGTTCTAATAACATTTGCACAAGGCTAGAACTCTACCACTTTGAGCCATATTTCAATTGAGTCTAGCAGACTTACTACCAGGTTTTAAGGCCCCAGAGTGGCCAGTATATACGGGGTTAAGCCAGGGTAAGCCAGGATGATGGGTGTAACCCGTGGAGCTGGGTTGCAGCAGTTTATATCTGGCTAAGTCAGGTTAGGTGGCAGCTCTCAGCACCAGACTCCTAGCTTGCTCTGTCATGTGGTATTTGAAGTCCTATCCTTCTATAGTTGCAGTTAGAATATTATACATTTTTTTGGCGGCAGTCCTGGGGTTTGACACTGTCCCTAAGCATTTGTGCTCAAGGGTAGAACTCAATTGATTGAAAGACAGCAGAACTTCTGGGTTTTATGTTTATGTGGCACTGAGAAATGGAACCCAGGGCTTCATGCTCACTAGGTGAGCACCAAGCCCCAGGAGTGAACGAGGTATAAATAGAGATTGATGTATATAAGCATTATATACACAGAAAGATGTCTGTATATTATTAATTTATAGATATTACTACCAATTATTACTTATTAAATTATGTCTCCATTTAATAATGTGTCCCAGTTAACAATTAATAAAGCATTAACTAAATTACTCAATATTTTGTTATTGTTTTCACATATGTACATACAGCCATACGCATAATTTCATATTTTATAGAATGAGACAGATATCTCTATATTATTAAATTATGCATCATGTGTTACTACCAATTATTAGGTATTTATGTTTCCACACAATTTTTATTCTGGTAATACTTAATAAAATATTAAACTTAATCTACATCCTATAGTTTTTGTGTCTAATTTTATCCTAGAATGATTCACTACTAATTCGATCTCTTTTTCATTGATTGTAGTGACAATTATTCCACCTATGACATTTTTTACATTTATGACATCCTATTACATATAGATTTGCAAATATTACATATAGATTTGCATCTGAATTTATACATCCTACCTGTCAACGAGCACTTTCAAAAAAAAAAGTAAACATGTGTCATGCTCGGCTTCCCACTCCAAGATTACATTTTTTTGGCAGTGGTGGTATCTAACTCAGGCCCTAGAAGGCTCAATTCATGAATGGCTGACTGTCAGAACAGCAGCCTCTAGCCAATTCAGCTGCCAGGCACTTCCCAGGCCCTGAAATCGAACCCCGAATGTTGATCCCATATTGCGCTTAGTATACTTAGTCATTTTATTTTTGTTTTATTCATTTACTTACCATTTATTTTATTGACTTTTATTACACATGAAATATTTATTACATTTATTACCTAGTATCTGATATAGATTTGCCTATATATGAAATTTCACACCTGATACCCAGGACATTCACAGAAAAGGAAAACATGTGTCGCCATGGGCTTCTTACTCCATGATTCAATTTTTGTGAGTGCTGGCATCTAAAGTCACAGCCTACAAGGCCCAATTCATGAATGGATGAGTGTCAGTATGCCAGCCTGAGGCATATTGAGCTGACAAGCATTTCCAGAACTTGAGATCCAGCTCCAGAGGTTGACAAAATTAGAACAGATAGACATGCAGATGGTAGTACACAAATAATTATTGATTTTTATAGATTGCGAGAGATGTCTATACATTATTCCGTTACATAGGCTACATTCCTATCAATTCTTGGGTATTTAGTATACCTCCATGTAATTAAAATTAGTTTTCATTGTTAATTATTAGTTAAATCAACCACTGTCCTGAAACTATTGTGTCCATGTAATTAATAGTATTCGTTGAATGTGTCAAAAATATTTATTAAAATCCATTGGCCTCCTAAAATCACTCTATTTATATAGTAATATTTAGAAACAACTAATTCAACCTTGCCATTCATAATCTTCCATCGGTGTTCCTATGAATAGGAAGGAGACTCTTAGGATCTCCCTCTATTGGTAGGGGTCAGGACCCGGCTTCAAACACAGGGCCTATATTTCCGTGTTGGCCTATGGCTTCCCTGGTAGCCCACCAGCCTTCAGCAATGCCAAGTTACCAACATTCTTCAACTGTGTCATTCAGACGCAGGATGGTCACCTTGCAAAGAAGACAAATGTAAAACCGGTAGCCATCTGCAAGTTGCAAGTTTTTTTTTTTATCTGTGTCGCATTAATTATTTATTTTCTTGTCAGCCTTTGAGTCCCAGGAACCCAGGTTCGGCTATGGGTCCAATGACTGCACCCGAGGATAGAGTGATCAAAGCTGAGGCAGAATTGCCATGACCTGAGTTGAAGCTCTGTGCTTGACCAAAAAAATATACATACATACATACATACATACATGCATACATGAATACATACATACATACGTACATACATTAAAAATATTTTAAAAAATTATGAGACTCCTTGGCTTAGAATTCATGCCATTTTTTCTGCCAGGCCTGGGATTTGAACTCAGGGTCTGGGTAAATCTGCAATACTGTGGGGGATGGGAAAGATCACCATTCTGGAAGACAAGAAAGTCAGGGCTGTTTCTAGGGCCTGAATTCAAGTCTTGGCACTCAAAAAAATAATATATTTATATATTTTAAGTACATGGTTTTTATTGACCTACACAATTTTACTGCATACTAACTGCATATTGCTGTTAGTATATTCATTTTATTTTGTGTTTTATTTGTTTCTTATATATTTTAGTGAATATGACTACACATATAATATTTTTTGCATCCTATTACATAAGACATAGATTTGCCTATGTATTCTACATCATTCCTGAGTCCCAGAAATTTCACCGATAATGAAACCAAATGAGGCAATTGGCTTTCCTCAGGATTAAGTTTTTGGCAGTTCTGTGACTTGAACTCAGGGGCTAGCAGCCCACTTCATGAGTGGGTAACTGTTAGCATGCCAGTCTGATGCAAGAGAAGTTGGCGGGCAAATTTGAGGATCTGAGATCAACCCATAGGACTGGCCAATATATAAACAGATAGATGATTAGACTGCAGTGTGTGTGTGTGTGTGTGTGTGTGTGTGTGTGTGTGTGTGTGTGTGTGTGTGTGTGTGTGTGTTGTGAGCTGCTTTTGATCAAGGATAGCCGTTTACCACTGGAGCTACACGGCTCTACTTCTGGCTTTGTTGGCACTGAAGTTGGACAGGGATCTCAAGGACTTTCCTGCCTAGTGTGAATTTGACCATTATCGTCTTATTACAGCCTTGTAAGCATCAATGAGGACTGCTGAGAGCCACTGGTGCCTGCCTAATCATTGGTCTTGCTGTTCTTGGACAGACCAGTGAGTTCCCTATCCTTGAGTTAAAATGGTGGGAGCTGGAGCCCACAGTAGGAATCCTGGTCCTGCCAACTCCAAATGGAAGGAGATCTTTAGAAAGTCATTCCTAGCTATATGAATACCAAGGGAATGTGATGTATGTTATGATTGAATGGGCAGCTCTTAAATAATTCTAGGATAAAATTATACACAATTATATTATAGGACACTGGTCGATTTTAATCAATATTTCATGAAGCATTTAAACAATCATGTTCATTAAATGGAGGCATAATGAAATACCTAAGAATTGTGCTTCACATAGTATAAAGGTGCCATATTTTTCTACTAGGACTGGGATTGGAACTCATAGTCTGGGTAACTCTGTTGCACTGTGTGGAAATGGAAAGCTAGCCTTCTTGAAGTCAAGAAATTCGTTTCTGTTCCTTAGGTCTGAAATCGATCCCCAGCACAAGAATACATCCTATTTGTGTACATTTTAAATATATGATTTATATTTACATACATAGGTTGACACCATATTGCATTCAGTGTAGTTATTCATTTTATTTTTTGTTTTATTCAGGTGTTTGTGGGGCACATCGGCAGCAAAGATGGTGCTGAGAGGAAGTTGAGTGGGCACAGCCCAATTGTTTACCTTAAAATCTGATTGGATAAAGCTTAGGTGCATGATAGGGTGTGACCTTTACAGTGATTGGTTGGTTCCTTTCCCTCCCCTTCCATGCCTCGCAGTTTTTCCCTTTAACAGGTGCTTGCTGTGTGGTAATAAAGGAGTTCTTGTTTGACTTGACTCCCCATTGTGTCTGAATGTCCCCCAGGCTAAGGGAGGATGGGGAACGGATGAGTGGCACACTTACCATTCCTGGGCCCCATCCATCTTTAGGGGGCAAACAAAGACCCAACATGTATTGACTGTTTATTTTATTGACTAATATGGCACATAGAACATTGGTTACATTGATTGAATAGGATATAGATCTGCATATGTATTCCATTTATACCTGACACCCAGGACTTTCACAGAAAAGGAAAACATGTGTCACCATCAGTTTCTTACTTCATGATTCATTGTTTGGGCATGATGGCATCTGAACTCAAGGACCACAGGGCCAAATTCATGAATGTGTGTGAGTTAGCGTGCCATCCTGGAACAAATTGAGCTGGTAGACAGTTCCCAGGATCTGAGATCAAGCACCAGGTGTTGACAAAATATGAACAGATTGACACGCAGATCGTAGTACACTAATATATATATATATATATATATATCTTTACAGAGTGCCAGAGATGTCTATCAATTTTTCAATTATATAGACTACATTCCTACCAATTCTTGGGTATTTATTATGCCTCCATGTAATTAATGTTATTATTTTTATCTTCAATAAACTATTAAATAAATCAGTGTCCTGAAATTATTGAGTCCCTGTGAGAAATAGTATCCTTTTAATGTTTCATAAGATATTAAATAAAATCAATCAGCTGACTAAAATCATAAAGTCTAATTGTGTACAAGTATCATTCATGATACTTGAACCCGGGGCCTATGTTCACAGGTTGGCCTATGGATTCCCTGATAGCAAGCCAGCATTCAGGTATGGCAGTTCAGGTCCACTTTGCAGCCATGTTATTCAGACCCAGGATGGTCACTGTGCAAAGAAACAAATGTAAAACCCTCAGCTTTCTGCAGCTTTCCACTTTTTGTGCTATGCTACGTTTTTTTTTTTTTTTCCTGCAAGCCCTCTGGGCCTAGGATCCCTGGATTGACTATGGGTCCAAGGGTGCCCCACCCTAGGGCAATTGAAGCTGAGGCAGAGTTGCCATGACCTGAGTTCAAGCCCTGTGTTGGCAAAATAAAGAATAAATAAAAAAATTAATTAATTATTTAACTAAATTAAAAAAGAAATAGCCCTTGTTTTGAATTTCTACCAGTTTTCTTCATTAACCTGGGATTTGAACTTAGGGTCTTGGTAAATATGTAGCAATGTGAGGGAAAGTGAAGATTTGCCACTACTTGAGTTCAAACCTCATGCAAATCCAAAAATAAAAATTAAGTCACTGAGCTCAGCAGGGGGAGTAGTTGTGGAGTTGGGAGGGAAGGAATGGTAGGGGGAAAACAAAGGAGGATGCAACAATGCTCAATAGGAAATGTACTCATTACCATGCTCATTTAAATGTAACCCCTCTGTACAACATTTTTACAATAAAAAAATGAAAAAAGTAGTGCTCAGACAAGCATTTTGGAGGTAAAAGAAAGGTGTCTGAATCGATGTACAAAATTCTACAGTGTGTTTTTTTTAAATGTTCATTATGTAACTGAATAAACATAACTGCTTCCATTAAAAAAATTAAGTCACTGTCTTGGAACTGGGGCAGTATTTCCATCATTGCTGGTATTGATCTCACCATCCAGGTAACTCTTTTGCACCATGGGTGAAGGTAAAGCTCCCTGTCCTTGAGGAAAGAAATTCAGGCTAGAGTTCCCAGTCTGAATGAAGGCCCTGCAATGGAAAAGCTATTTTTATATATATGTAATATATGATATATATTTACATATGTATGTTTATTACATATATTATAATTTTTATTATTGATTTTGTATTTTATTTTTTACTTTTCATTTACTTATTGTTTATTGTATTTAGTATTATTATATACATAATATTTAGTACATGTTGTATATCTATTATAAATTTATACACAATAGTTTAAGACCTCGACTGGTTTTTCATTAATATTTTATTAAGTGTTGAAACATGATACATAATTAAATGGAAGCATTTGTCACAGTCTTCACATGTTTAGAGTCTCTTCCAAGTATGAACTTTGTCTTCTTTATCTTTAGAACCTTCCTATAGGAATTTTTTAGATGATTTATACTCACAAGCCTTTTCTTCGGGATAGTCAAGTTGAAGAATAAATTTGTAAGGGTGGGGCTAGAAATGTGGCTTAGTGGTAGAGAGCTGGCTCAGCATGCATGAATGGTAAGGTTTGGATCCTCAGTGCCACATACTCAGAAAAAGCCAGAAGCTGTGGAGTGGCTCAAGTGGTTCAGCACTAGGCTTGAGAAAAAGGATCTCAGAGACAGTACCCAGGTCCTTAGTTCAAGTCCCAGGTCTGGCAAAAACAAGAGGCCAGATGCCTGTGGCTCACAATAGGAACATTAGCTTCTCAAGAGGCTAAGATCTGAAGACCACAGTTCAAAGACAGCTTAGGCAAGGAAAACCTGTTAGACTCTTATCTCCAATGAACCACAAAAAGACCACATGTGGTCCTGTGGGTCAAGTGGTAGAGTGTTCAGCTTGAGCTGAAGAGCTCAAGTACAGTGCTCATGCTTGAGTTTGAGACACAAAACTGGAAAAAAGTGAGGGTTAAGCAAAGTCCTTTTCCTTTTTGTTAATTAGAATATACACTGGAAAAATGATTGTTCACGTACACCAGAATTGGAGTTAGAGCTCAAGGTTCAAGTGTAGTCCATGCATATGCACAGCCTCTCAGACTCTAGCATTATAACCTTGTGTCCTACGGTTCTGAAAGGTCCAATGTTGAAGGGCCTAATATGCTGCCCAAGCCCTTTGTGATAAGCAGTTGACTTGTAATGCCAAAGTTATTACAGTTCTGAACCTAGAAGAGCACCAGTAGCTCATGCCCATCACCCTAGCTCAGGAGGCTGAAGTCTGAGGATCACAGGATGAAGCTAGCCAGGGCTGGAAAGTCTATGACACTCTGACTTCTACTGCTGAAAGGTCAGATGTTCAAGAGCTTCCTGTGTCTCCCTTGGTAATTAGAAGTTGCTTGCACTCTAAATTTTCTTAGAGTTCTTGAGTTATAAAAGCAGGAAATAAACATCAGTGACCAATCCTGGGTTCAAATGAAGTTCTCAGCTTCCAAGCCCTAGTCCTGTTAGCAGGAAGAACTCCAGTGTAACAATATTTGAAGGAAGAAAACAGTTTCAAAAGCCAAACTAGGTAAAGAGACCTAGGCCTACAGGATTAGGAGGCAGAATGTACACACTCAACAGGGAAGTGAGCTGCAAAACCACTTCATTCCAGACACGGCCAGCAATGAGGGGAAACCTGAAACTTTTGTCAGAGTTACACCAGGGACAGGATTTTCTCAGCCTCTTCAAACAATGACTAATTAACCTTCCTTCCTCAGGTGAAGGGAACCTCAGGCTATCTTCAGGTTAACAATAGAGAGCCTTGCTCTTTGGTCTTAGGGAGTGGGTTTTTGACTCTCCATCTGTCAGATTTGAAGGCCCTTCTTCTACCTCTGCCAGTCCATTCACCTTCCTTCATTCTCCACATCATTAATGTAAATCCCCAGTCCAAGGAGAGGCAGGGCCCTTTCTTTTCTGACTCCAAATACCTGAGTTATAACCTGGCTCTGCCCTCTTGACTCTGGGGACCTTGGCTGCCTGAGAAGTGGGAGACAGTCTTCCTGCTCTGTGGTTGTGTGAAGACCATGTTGGTGTCCTGGCACACTGCAGAAGGCCTCATGACTGGGGAGTGTTCCCTTTTTTCCTCCTGACATCCAAGACCAATTCTGGCTTTTTCTTGAATGTGCTACTGAGGAATCAAACCTAGGGCTTCTTGCATACTAGACAAGCACTCTCTCACTAATCCACATTCCCAGCCCCCTCGTCCTTTTCTTAATGGTAGTTTTTACATAAGTATGCTACCATTTTATGTCTCCAATTTTAGTTTTCTGAATACTGGTTACTTCTAAGAAACCTGATCTTCTCTTCCCCTGCCTGGTTTGTGACTGTTCCTGCATTGGCCTCATAATAAAATGTAAATAAAGGCTGCTGAGGGTGACCTGCTTCAGGCAGATGGCTGCACAGATTGTTGTGTATATGTTTGTTAACACTCCTGGACCTTGAACTCAAGATCTGGGCACAGTCCTTGAGCTGCTTTACTTAAGGCTAGCCCTCTAACACTGGTATCATATGGCTATACTTCTGGCTTTGTTACACTGAAGTTGGACAGTGCTCTCAAGGACTTTTCTGCCTTGGGTGACTTTGACCATGATCCTCCTATCACAACCTTGTAAGTATCAAGGAGGACTTCTGAGAGCCACTGGTGCCTGCCTAATCATTGGTCTTGCTGATGTTCTTGAACGGCCCAGTGAGTTCCCTATCTTCGGGTTGAAGTGCTGGGGGCTCGAGCCAACAATTTGAATCCTGGTCCTGCCACCTCCAAATGGCAGGAGATCCTAAGAAACTCATTCCTATCCATATAAATACCAATGGAATGTGATGTATGTCATGATTAAATGGGAAGTTCATAAATGATTCTTGGATAAAATTGGAACAATTAGATTATAATACACTGATCAGTTTTAATTAGTACTTTATGAAACATTTAAACAATCACATTCATTAACTGGAGGCATAATGAAACACCTCGGAATTGGGTGTCACATAGTAAGAGGTGCCATTTTTTTCTGCCAGGACTTTCTTTAGTTAATTTTTATATCCCATTTTCTGAATGTAATTTGGTATATGAAACTAGGATATATTATAAATCAATAATTCAAACAGTTTTTTATCAGAAATGTTTATAGCAAAATATAGAGATAAATCCAAATTATATATATTTGAAGACAGTGCTTGGTTAGTCCTCTTCTCATATTCCCCATTCCCTTCATGAGAATAATACACATTGTAAGGTAATGCTTAGACTGTTTTGGTGAAATAAGTTGACTTTAAACCAGTGAGTTACTCTATGCTGCATTTTGTTTACTTTATATCCAGAAAATCTAAACTCTTACTTTATCATTTTCCTTTGGCTTTATACTCAGATTTAATCTCTGATGGGTGACAAATAAAGATATAAACATTTTTTAACAGTGGCTAAATTTAGGCTGTGGAATCTAGGTACAATGCAACTCATGAAGATAGTCCTCATAAGTCATGAGACCCTGGTATCAAAATGTTAATCAATGCTTACTGGTGTCATGCTTATGAGATTTTGTGTATTATGAACAGTGGTTATTAGTATGCTTTTGGATTCAACATCGTTTCATGGGTTAGGAACAGAAGAGAGACATTATACTCAGAACAAAATTTAAGGAGTCATCCAAAATTAGTTACCAAGATATACATCATGTAACATAATATTTTAAAAATGCAAACTAAAGGAAATAATTTATGAAAAACATGAACATTTACAATAAATACAGAATCACTATGACTGATTTTTCTTTTACCCCAGTTGCAATACGGCTTACATAATGACTTTTCTGGTGATATGTTTAATTAGGTCTTGATATTTAGTTGGAGAAGTTATGTTTTTTCATTTATTCATTTGTCAGATCAAAGATGAAATGAATTCCATGCCAGAGTCAACATCCATAATAATGTTACAGATGTATCCTGGTACTTTGCCAATATTTCAAATCAGCTTGAGTAACTGGGGTCTTTTTTTGGGTCTAAATAAATAAGTATGCAATTTTGTCAGTACTAGAAAGATTTTGACCACCATTTGTTAAGCTATTATTTTCCAGAAAATACTTCTCTCTTTTCATGAGACTTTTAATTTCATTTATATCATGTGTTGATATTCTCCTTTAGATTACCCACATTCAGTCTTCTACAAAGTGTAATTTGGAGTAGTTTAAAGTTATATACACTCATGTACACTGCTCAGATTCTATTATTTGCATATTTTTTCTTGTTAAATCAGTAGGAATTCGTTCTCAATATGGATAATATTGGACTTATTCATTGCTTTTCTGAATTTGTTAAGTATGTCATGATTTTGTTATTTTATTCTTTTAAATATGTGCAGATCTCACTCCACAAACAGTCACATTCATTTTAAACAATTTGATCCATTCAAGGGATTTGCTACATTAGGTTCATCTAGATGAATTTAATTACAAATTAATACAACCATATTTCTGAGACACAGTTATCTTTATGGCTCTACTCCAAGTTAACATGTATTTGAGGTTTTTGTGCTTAAAAAAACTGGGCACAACATGTTTTTGTTCCTGGGGGACTTCTACTTTGTTGATTGTTTTTCCAGTTGTAGTGACTTCAATATATGTGTGCATTTTATTTCAATTGTTTTGTGTCAATATTTTATTTCATATAACAGAAATTACAAAAATAGTCAGTGATTTAGAATTATTCCAAATAGATTCTAAGAGAGACACTTGAAATTTTGTGACAACTGGGAATGGGCAGGTCTTCATAGTGGAGGGGATAGCAGAATAACAGACATTGTTTGACATGATTTTAATTCTTCCTCCTCTTGCTTCACTATTTCCAATGGTATTACTTCAAAGTCTTTTGTGGAAAGAAAATATTTTTGTCTGTATGAACTCAGAATTTTTTATTCAATTGGGACACATTGTACATTTATATTTCATTTTAACTCAAAAGTCTTCTTTCCTTCATTTAAAATAACAGTTATGAATTTATAGTGCTAAAGTAGCATCTACTAATTTATACGAAATGGTCCAAACTATTTTCACTTCACACTATATGTAATATAGAGTGTAATAATAATAATGAGTAATATAGTAAGTAATAATTCCCTTTGGGGAAAGTCAATTACAGTGGGTTTTTGTGAGATACTGAGTAATAGTAAAACATATTTGATTCTACTAAAAAATTCCTAGTTACATCTAAAAATTACTCATAGTTATAAATTAATGCTGAACAAATAGCATTGTTTATTAGAAAAATCCAGAAGTTTCAATACGCTTGTTTTTTTAAACTTGTCTTGAATCTGGGCTTTGGTGGCTCATGCCTGAAATCCTAGCTACCCAAAAGTCTGAGATCTGGGGATAGTGGTTCAAAGCCAGCATGGGCAGAAAAGTCTGTGAGACTCTTATCGCCAATACATCTCTTGAAAACTAGAAACGGCACTGTTGCTCAAGTGGTACAGTGTTATCCTTGAGCTGAAGGGCTCAGGGACAGTGCCCAGGCCCAGTGTTCAAGCCCCATGACAGGCAAAAAAAAATGACATGGATTTTTACTTTATTATTTCATGATTTTTAATGTGAAAATATATACAGAGGGTTTACAATTACATGAACAAACTAATGAGTACATTTCTTATCAAGCATTGTTGCGTCCTCACTTGTTTCCCCTTCCCATCCCTTCCCATCTCCCTTTCTGTCCCCCCCTCCAGCCCCCTGCGCCAAAGTTGTAAAGTTCGATTTTCGACATAATGTCTTGTACATGTCATTGTTGCAATGGGTTCACATGTATCCCAATTAGTTTTTTCCTTCCCCTCCCCAAATTATACCAACATCAAATACAGTGAAAATAGAGGTTATATCGTGGGGGAGGGACATAAAAAGCAACAAAGAAATCATCTTGTAAATATGCTAGAAACAACAGCAAGAAAGAAAAACCATTTGAGTCCTTATCCTGGTGTTCATTTCACCTACCATCAACTTGTCTGAGAGATTGTGTTTATCACTGACATATACTAGTTATTGCAAATAAGGGAAACCATGGAAGCTATGTTTCTTTGGACCTGGATTAATTCACTTAACATAATATTTTCCAAGGCTTTTCATTTACTAACAAATGGGGCAATGCCATTTTTTCTGATGGAGGCATAGTATTCCATTGTTTAGTATTCCATTGTGTATATATATATGTATATATATATATATATATATATATGTATATATATATATGTATGTGTGTGTGTGTGTGTTTGTGTGTGTGTATATATATATGTATGTATGTATGTATGTATGTATGTATGTATGTATGTATGTATCTATCTATCTATCTATCTATCTATCTATCTATCTATCTATCTATCTATCTATCTATCTATCTATCTATCTATACCACATTGTTTTACTGTAAAATTCCGTACAGAGGAGTTACAATTACATGGGCAAGGTAACAAGTACATTTCTTATCAAGCATTGTTGCCACATTTTAATCAATCCATTCATCTACTGAGGGGCATCTGGGTTGGTTCCATATCTTGGGTATGGTAAATAATACTGCAATAAACATAGCGGTGCTGGTAGCTTTAGTATGGGCTTGTTTGTGATCATTTGGTAAATGCCCAAAAGTGGAATTGCTGTGTCATAGGGGAGCTCTATATGTAGTCTTTTGAGGAACCTCCATATTAGTTTCCAAATGGTTGAACAAGATTACAGTCCCACCGACATCTTTTCCAGCTTCTGTTGTTCTTACAGTTCTTCATTATAGCCATTCTAACTGGGGTAAGGTGGTATCTCAGTATAGTTTAGATTTGCATTTCTTTTATTGCTAGGGAGGTCGAGCATTTCTTCATGTATCTATTGGCTATCCTTCTTTCCTCTTCAGAGAAGTTTCTCTTTAGTCTTCAGCCCACTTATTTATTTGGGAGTTGTTTCTTTGAGGATTTGTTGTTGGAGGATTTAATTTTTTGAGTTCCAGGTATATTTTAGATATGAGACCCTTGTCTATTGTATGGCTAGTGAAGATCTTCTCCCAATCCGTGGGCTTTCTATTGATCTTGCTAGCTCTGTCCGTTGCCATGCAGAAGCTCTGCAATTTCATGCAATTCCATTTGTCCAACCTTTCTTTGATCTGTTGTGCTTCTGGGTCTCTATTAAGAAAATTTCTGCCTGGGCCAATGACACATAAATTATCTCCTAGTTAGACCTGCAATGTTTTCAGGGTGTCTGTTTTGACTCTGAGGTCTTTCATTCATTTGGAGTTGATTCTTGTGCAGGGTGATATATATGGATCTAGCTATAGTTTTCTACAAGTGATTAACCAATTTTGTCAGCACCATTTACAGACGAGGCTCTTTCTTCCATTCTATTTTTTAGCTCCCTTATCGAAGACTAGGTGGCTATAGGTCTGTGGCTTCATTTCTGGGTTTTCAATTCTATTCCACTGGTCCTGAGGTCTGTTCTTGTGCCAGTACCAAGCTGTTTTGATTACTATGGCTTTGTAGTAGAGTTTGAAATTTGGTATTGATATTCCTCCACCACTTTTCTTTCTGTTAATGATCTTTTACGCTATTCAGAGTCTTTTATTGTTCCATAATTTTTTGGATTGCCTCTTCTATTTTCTTGAGGAATGAGTTTGGAATATTGATAAGCATCACATTGAATTTGTAGATAGCCTAGGGAAGTATTGCCATTTTCACGATGTTGATTCTGCCAATCCAGGAGCATCGGAGGTTTTTCCACTTTCTAAGTTCCATTTTTATTTCCTTTTTCAGGTTTTTAAAGTTTGCATCATAAAGATCCTCTCATAAAATACCTAGGTATTTTATTTTTTATTGGTTATTATGAATTGAGTTGTTTTCCTGATTACAGCCATGCTTTTCTCATTGTTGGCACACAGAAAAGCCATTGATTTTTGATAGTTAATTTTTCCCCTGCTACTTTGCCAACGTTTTGAATCAGCATGAATAATTTCGGAGTGGAGTCGGTGGGATTACTTAAATACAACATCATGTCATCTGCATATAGGGAGAGTTTTACATTATCTTTCCCTATTTGGATCCCTTTTATGTTTGCATCTTGTCTTTTGCTGTAGCTAGGCATTCTATTACTAAATTG
The DNA here is from genome assembly GCF_019054845.1 of Dipodomys spectabilis. NCBI lineage: Eukaryota > Metazoa > Chordata > Mammalia > Rodentia > Heteromyidae > Dipodomys > Dipodomys spectabilis. The sequence goes on from NW_024871506.1 coordinate 127,278, forward strand.
AAGAGAAGTGGAGAGAGTGGACATCCTTGTCTCGTTCCTGAGTTCGGAGGAAATTGCTTTAGTTTTTCACCATTAACTATAATGCTTGATGTAGGTTTGTCATATACAGCCTTTATTGTATTGAGGAATGTTGACTGGATTCATAGTTTTTACAGAGCTTTCATCACAAAAGGATGTAGGATTTTGTCAGTGCTTTTTCTGCATCTATTGAGATAACCATGTGGTTCTTATCCTTGCTCTTGTTGATGTGATGAATTTTATTAACTGATTTGCATATATTGAACCAGCTTTGCATCCCTGAAATGAATGTTGTTTGATCATTGTGTATGATTTTTTGGATGAATTGTTGACATCCATTGGCCCAAATTTTGTTGAGGTGTTTTGCATCAATGTTCATCAAAGAAATGGGTCTACAATTTTCTTTCTTTGATGAGTCCCTGCCTGGTTTGGGGATAAGGGTTCTGATGGAATCATAGAATGAATTCTGTAATGAACTTTCTCTTTCAATTTTATTGAAGAGTGGGAGGAGTATTGGTGTGAGCTCTACTTTGAAGGCCTTATATATTTCCGCTGTGAATCCATCTGGTCCTGGGATTTTCTTAGATGGGAGGACTCATTGCTGTTTCTATTTCTATGCTTGATATGGGCATGTTAAGTTGATTTAACTCATCTTGTTTGTTTCGGCATGTTAAGATTTGCTAGGAAATGCTACATTTCTGTCAGGTTCTCAAAGTTATTCGCATAATGGTTTGAAAAGTATTCCCTTATAATTTTTTGAATCTTGGTTGTTTTTGTGATGATGTTTCCATTCGCATCTCTGAGTTGACTTTATTTTTAAATTTGGGTGAGTTCTTTTCTTTTTCTGATAAGATTTGCTTAAAGGTCTGTCAATTTTGTGAATTTTTTCAAAGTAACAACTTTTTGTTTTGTTGATTCTTTCTATGATGTTTGGTTTCTAATTCATTTAATTCTTATTTAATTTTAATTATTTCTTTCCATCTAATGGATTGGGGTTTATCTTGCTGCTCTTTTTCAAGGAGGTTCAGATGTCTTATTAAATTGTTGGTTTCAGATCTCTCCAATTTGTTGTTGTACAACCACTAAGCTATAAACTTGCCTGTGAGTACTGCCTTTGCTGTGTCCCAAAGGAGCTGGTAATTGGTGTGTTCATTTTTTTTTTTAATATCATGAACATTTGCATTTCCTTTCTAATTTCTTCCATGACTCATTGGTGATTCAACAGTGTGTTGTTCAGCCTCCATGTTGTACAGGACTTTCTTTGTTGGCTTTTAGTGTTGAGTTCTAATTTTATTCCCTTGGATGCTGTTTCTTGGCTTTTACTGTGGTCTTGTTGGTTTCCTATGTGTAGGACACTTTTGTCTTTTGTAGGGCTGGTTTGGTGGAGATGTATTGTTTCAATTTATCTTTGCTATGGGAGGTTTTTCTTTCACTTCCAGTTATGAAGGAGAGTTTAGCTGGGTACAGAATTCTTGGTTGATAGTTGTTTGTCTTTTCACATGGCATATACCATTTCAGGCTCTTCTGGCTTTAATCGGCTCTGCTGAGAAATCTGGGATGATTCTAATTGGTTTCTGTTTATAGGTGATTGTTCTTTTCTCCTTGAGATCTTTAAGGCTCCATTCCTTAGTCTGAATTGATCCTGTGCAGATTATAATGTGACAGTGGGATGTCCTGTTTTGATCTGGTCTACTTGGGGTTCCATAAGCTTCTTGTATCTGAATAGGTCTATATTTTTGCATTTTTGGGAAGTTCTCTGCTAGAATTCTGTTAAATAAATTTTCTAGAACATTAACTTCTGTCTCTAGGTGCTCCTCTACACCCATTATCCTCAGATTAGGCCTTCTGATGGTGTCTTCCAAATGTTGAATAGATCTATCATATTTTTTGGACTTGATTTGGAAGGTTGTATGTTCTTTCTCTATAATATCTAGGTTGTCTTCAATCCCCGAGATTCAATCTTCTGCATGGTCTAACCTACTGTCAAGACTTTCTACTTTGTTTTTTATTTCTTTTCCTTGTAATTGGTCGGCTTTGATGGCTTCAAATTCTTTGTTGGAGCTTTGTTTTAGATCTTGTATTGAACTTCTTTACTTCTTAATTTGGTGTTCAGTTTCTCAAATCACTTAGTTGATTGGTTATGGTTTCCTTGTCTTGCTCCTTTCAGTATTCCATTTGTGATCTCCCTGACTTCTTTCAGCTGTCTGTTTATGGATTCCATGAATGCCTCTATTGATCTTTGTCTATTCTCATCCTGCTCTCATGATTCCTGTATTATTCTTTGATTAGTTTAGTCAAGTTCACGCAATTCTAGTAATTCTCTATGGCTGTGCTCAGCCTGCTCACGCATCTCCTGTATTTCTCTTTGACTATTCTCAACCTGCTTATGCAATTCCTGCATTAATCTTTAAGTAGCTTCCTAATGCTTAAAAGATTCCTGTATGAATTTTGGTTTGCCTCCTCTCTCTCCCTATCATGCTCACACTGAGTCCTTTGCAAGTTTTCAATCATTCCATTCACTATGTTTGCCAGTAGCGTTTGTACAGGTTTTTATGGAACTCCTCTGGTTTATTCATTAAAAATTCTGTAACCTTCTTAACATGAGTGGGAGTTGAGATACCTGGACTTGCCATTTTTATTGTGCTTTTCGGCTTGTTCTGCCCATTTGGTATGAAAATAACACCAATTTTGTGCTAGAACACTATTTTAAGACAAGCATCAACCAGAGTCCTGTGGTTGCACAATCAAAATGGCTGCAGATACAATCTAATTCAAAAGATACAATCTATTCAACATAAAACAACTATTTATTAATGGGCTACAAACAGAAAAAAAAGATTTGGCAATCCAGAAATTATTAGATTAAGGGAAAAATATGGGGACAAATAGGACTAGAGGGATGTGGAGGGGTAAAAGGAGAGTAAATTTAACCAAATCCTAATCTCAGAGAGGGAAATGGATTGGACAGAATGATAGGAGAGAAATAAAAAAACAGAAAATTGGAAAAACAAAAATTAAATTTAACAAGTGAAACACTTAAAATTACGTACTTTTAAAGAAATGATATTGACAGAAGAAAAGGATAGGATGAGTGGAAGGGAGGGATAGAAAGGAAACATTAAAGCAAAAAAATAAGAAAAATTAAAATTAGTTTCTTGATAATTATGTAGGCATAAAGAGATGATACTGCTCTTAAAGAAGTTAAGCCTAAGAGGTTGTGAATTGAGTAATAAATTTCTGGATTAAGTATGTACACAATGGGGGATAAAGTCTAATAATTGACTACAGGTATATATCAGGATGAGGAGAACAGCAATTAAGTCATGTAAAAAAAAAAAGAGAGAGAAAATGAAAACAATAAAAAAGGCCCAAAAGGTCAATAGAGATCAAACACACCCACATACACACACACACACACACACACACACACACACACACACACACACACACCAAAAATAAAAATTATGAGAAAAAAGTTGAACAGAAAACATTTTTAAAAAATAAAAATTTAAGAAAAGTTTCAAAAAAGAGTTCCTTAATTTTTTTTGGGGGGGGTGGGGGCTGAATGGGAAGACCCTGTATCTCCTCTGTGTCCATAACAAGTCTCTTGGTGGAGTCTTGGGTCTGCTTGTGGTGTTTGGCTTTCTTATGGCTTGATTGGTTTCTTAAGTCAGTTTGGGCAGGCAGAAACTGCTCTGTGTTAGGCATGTTTTTGATCCTCCTCCCAGGCTAGTTCAGCGGGAGGGAGATCTGCTTGGAGTATCACAAAAGAGAAAGATGGCTGTTTTCTCTAGTTTGGAGATGTTGTGATGAGGCTAGGTTCTGTTTAGGGGTGAGGTCTTTCAGTAAACAGTAGCTTTTCCCTAAGGGGTTAAATCCTGAGACACTCACAGAGCCCAGCTTGGAGCTTTTCTCGGGGTTTATGTTTACTGAATTTCAATTGTTTGTCTAGGCTGTTGTTGGGAGGGGTAGTCTCTGGCTGTGTTTACCTGGTGAAGAAAGTCACTTCTCTGTGGGCAGAGTTTTTTCTCCGTGGGTGGGATGACTTTCTCCTGGGCGGAACGGACATCATAACTGACATCATAAACCTATTATATGATCGTGGTATTTCCCCTGCCAGGTAAGTATGGGAAGGGATAGGAAGAGGAAACAAAGGAGGAGGCTATAATGCTTGATAAGAAATGTACACATTATCTTGCCCATGTAATTGTAACCCCTCTGTACAGTATTTTCACAATAAAAAAAAACTATTGTGACTTATTATAACATCGTAAACCTATTGTGACTTCATTACCATTATGGCATCACCAACTAAGTATAACATCAAAATATTATTATCACTCAATATTGTGACATCATATTGCCATTGTGATATCATTGTTCCATTGGGTTTTTCAAACCTATTTTGACTTCATAACATTTTACAAAAATCGTTGCCTTTGAGACTATTAACATGTGAACTTGTACACTTATAATGCATGAAACACAAGGCAATCCAATGAGGCGCATTGAAGATAATTTTATTTACACTAGAACTGGGTCTGCATTTACCTTGTCCTGTGCGGTACACTCAGTGACAGCCCAGCACCAACCACCAAACCTCAGACATCCAATAGGCATAGTTAATTGGTTTGCAAAACACCAACCCCCCAAATTACCATCTCCACGCTCCAAACTTCAATAGGTAAGGCTTTTCCCTTTTCCCTTATTCCTTCCTTCAATAGGTAAGGCTTTTCCCTTTTCCCTTATTCCTTCCTTCTTTATAGACCTTTCCTTCATTTCCCTTTTTCCCTTCCATCACTTCCTTCTTCTCTTTAGCCCTCTCCACTACACTTCTCTGGCCTTGTGGCCAATTGGCTTCCTTCCCCTCCTGCTCGCCCTCAAATTCCTCTTCTCCCAGGTCTTTCCCCTCCTGCTGTCTCACCATTTCCTTCGTTGCAGGTCTTCCCTGATTTTCTCCAATTCCATTGCTCTGACCATGCAGCCTATATATAGGTTAAACCCCTCCATTATTCCAGTGGGTCTCTTACCTAACAGTTTTCAACCATCACTTCACAAACTGCCTGTTCCCCAATCAATTCTTCACAGCTCATCATGTGAGGATGACATCCTACCCCCTCCTGCAGCATACCCTGCTCACTTGTGTGGCATGCCCCATGCACTCCAGTGGGCCAGGTCATGGGGCAACATTGATAAGTGGGCCCTGCTCATTATTAGGACCATGCTGCTTTATGTATCCCCCACTGTTGTTCATGTCCAATCAAATCCTTGATTCCTTCTTACCAAATCCTAAGTGTCGTTGGTGGGATGATTTGTCCCAGGTGGTATTCAAGGAGGTTTGAACTCAATTCCTGGGCACTGTCCCTGAGCACTTCTGCTCAAGACTAGCACTCTACCACTTTGAGTTATAGAAACTCTTGCAGTGTTTTCTGGTTGGAGATAAGAGGAGCGAGCCAAGCTTCCAGCCTGGCTCTTTGCAGGCTAGTTGCGAGATGGACTCTTTGGGATTTTTCAGCCCGGGCTGGATTTGAATTGCAACTTTTGTCACGAAAACCTTTTGTTATTTCCAATTAAAGAAACAAGGAGATCAAATAGAATAAGTAGAGCTTACCTGGTCCTTATCAAGAATTGACCAAATATTCTGCAATGACAAAACTTGTTAGATGGTAGAATCTTAACACAGATGTGCCTAATATTTTAGAATCACGTAGTCAGTACTAGCCTAAACAACACAAAACAAAAAAGACAAAACTCAAATCCTAAAATTTTAGACAACAATGTTTAGACATCTTTGCTAACAAAGCACATCAGATGGTTGGGCCTCAGTTACCAGAGTCTGTGAAAAGAGCAACTTGTTAGCAAGGCACATTTGAATAGATGGATGGAGGAGAAGAAAGCTTGGTGGAAGGGTAAGGATTGGAGTGGGCCAAATCATTCACCCACCATTTGGCCAAGATGGCGAACTCAAGATGACAAATTTCTAAAAAAATGCAAAGAAAACTTGAACAAAAAAATCAAGCCTAGTTTGGCTAGCCTTTTAGAGGGAACCTAAAATGGGTCCCCTGGACCCAGCCCATGTCCCATGCTTCATGGCACAATACAAATAGTTGTAGAAAAGAAAGGGAGAGATATAGAAAGTTGGACATGATTAACAGAGAGCAAAGAGATCCTGAAAGTGAACAGACTGTTGACCATTTACCATTGCAGAGGCAAAAATTGTCTAAATCTGAGAAAAGCATAAAAAAATTAGGTGCTCTGGCTATCCAGGGAGCGCAGGAGGCATTTTAGAGGGGTTTCATGGCTTGGGTATGACTCATAGCACCCCGTTAAATGTGTAGGAGAGTCAGTCTGGTGAGTGAAGGAGAGCTGACCAGGCAGAAGCGATGTCCCTGCTTCCCCTAGAGCTCTAGAGAGAAATGACCAAGCCCCATAACCAAACATCCTCGGATTCAGAGGTGAGCAGCCTTTCCGCTAAAGGCCATAGGAGCTCTCTGGCATGTCGCCACATCTGAACAGAGATTGAGCAACATAATGCCGTAGAGAGTAGTTTCACTCACCAGAGAAGAGAAGTGGTGTGGACGTGGATATGAAGGCCAGCAATGGTATTGATGAAAAGTCTCGCGTGGTGTCTCAAGGCAGTTTAGTTCACAGAAAAGGAGTGGTTAGGAAATTCTAACATTTCCAACTCAAAAACACCATGAGTCACAGCATCAAATGTAATATTAAATAGTTAGGTTTCATTCAGTAGCCTATGAAGAGAATACCACACACTATGAAGGCAGGAAAAGAAGTTTATTTACCGAACTGCTGCCCCCACCATACATGGTGGAGAAGCAGGGCCAAAAAGGAAAGGGAGGATAGCAATTTGTATTTCTGTAGAAATTCATCCACCTCTGCTAGGTTTTCCTTCCTTTGTGAGTAGAGTCTGGAATTATTTCCTTATGATTGTCTTGGATATTTGTTGTAATTTTTCCTGTGATACCTCTGATAATATCGATTTGGGTCTCCTCTCTTATTTTGTTAGTTACTCTTGCCAGTGGTCTGTCAGTTTTATTGATTTTTTCTTAGAAACAGTTTTTGGTTTTATTAATTTTATTCATAATTTTCTCAATCTCTATCTCATTAATTTCAGCTCTTATTTTGGCTATCTCTTTCTGTCTAGCAACTTGAGGTTCAATTTTTTTCTTGTTTCTGTAGCAGTTTTAGTTGTATCATAAGATTGTTTACTTGGTCTCTGTTTTCTTGATATGTGCACTGAAAGCAATACATTTGTCCCTCAGGACTGCTTTTGCTGGGTCTCATAGGTTTCTTTGAGATGTTTCTTCATTTTCACTGAATTGTAAGAACATTTTTATTTCTTCTTTAACTTCTTTTGTGACCCAAGTATTGTTCAACTTAGTGCAGTTTAATTTCCATGTGTTTAAGTTTTTTCTACTTTATGTCTTGTTATTGAGAACTAGTTTGATTCCACTATGATCAGATAGAATACAGGTATTATGTCGATCCTCTTGTATTTACTTAACTTCCTTGTATGAACTAAGAAATGATCTATTGTAGAAAAAGTGAAGGGGTTGGCAAGAGTTAGACCCAGCTGGTGTGAATAACTGTAATTGTAACTACTCAGGAGGCTCAGATCTGTGTATTCAGGTTCAAAGCCAGACCAGGCAGGAAAGTTCATGGGGCTTTTCTGATGTTGTTCAGCACCACACCTGCGTCATGTCTGGGGTTGTTCTCCACCTTTGCCACAATGGGCTCGGCTAGGATGCTTATGCAAGCCGGTATGGAGAGGCCCTCCACCCTACCACGAGTCAGGGGGTTAACCAGTGCTGCTACCTCAGGCTGGGCTAGGCTGCTTATGCGGGCCAGTATGGAGAGGCACAAACCGGCATGGGTCTGGAGTTGTTCACTGCAGCTGTCCCTGCCACAGTTATCACTGCCACCCTGGGCTGGTCTGGGCTGTTCCTGTGGGCTAGTGCCAAGAGGCATTGTGCACAGAGTCTGGGTGGTTTGCCAATACTGCCAGCTGCTGCTGCTGTTCCAGGTTAGGCTAAGCTGTTTACACCAGCAGGACAGAGGTGCCACACTGCGTGTTTAGGGTCGTTCACCACTGCTGACAGCTGCTGCTGATCCTGACTGGGTTGGTCTGCTTGCACCAGCCAGGCAGAGGTGCCATGCCAGGGAGGTTGAGGGGAATCTTCATGCCGATTCTGTCTTCTGAGATTTCAGTTTGTATTCTCTGGGTTGGCACTGGACCTTGGGAGTCTTCTGTGAGCCTTGGGATGCTTGTGCGTGTGTGGTCCTCCGAGGGTCCAGAGCCAGGCCACTTAAGCAACCTGCACAAAGTTCCACCACTTAAGCTGCTCAGCGGGGAGCCCCATCACCAACAAAGGGAGGGGGAAGGTTCTTCCCACTTTACTGTTTGTGTAGGTTTTTCTATTTTCTTTTTTCACTTTCTGTATCTCTCTGAGTAATGGCCTTTTTTTGTGGGTCACTTGCAGAAACAGAGAATTGAAATCCAAACTCTGTATTTCATTGGGGAGATCTGTGGTGTTTGCCTGCTGTTCCATTGCCATCTTGGCTCCTCCCCTACAGGTGGAGTTTTTCTTATGTGGCTGGTGGGCCTTGGTTACCAAAGGATAGGTCGATAAAAGAATATGTTGTAAAGCCTGAAGATTGTAGTTAGACATTTCTGTTAGCATAGACTTCCGAAATTTAGGAACCAAAGTGGGTGGTCTACCCTAAAATATTTCAAAGGGATTAAATCCTTTAACATAAGGGCTACATCTTGCTCGAAGATAAGCAAAGTGGAGGAGGCTCACCTAGGCATGGACAGTCTCTGTATTTAATTTAGTTAGTTTCCTTTGAGGGCATAGTCATTCTTTCTAATGGCTTGAACTCTGAGTTGTATAAATGGATTGTAACTTCCAATTTATTCCTGGAGTGTTAGTTAATAATTGAGAACTTGGACCATGAATGCAGGGCCATCTTTGGACCCCACAGCTAAAGGTAAGACAAATCAAGGAATTCTTACATGCCTCAGCTCAGCCTGTAAAAGTGTCCACTATTACTAATAGATACCAATACCCATACTTTCCAGGCTTTACCTCTGTGAAGTCCACTTTCCCAAATTCACCATCTGAGGTTCCTCACATATGAATTCTTTCCATTGGTTCCAGCTTTTCACTATTTACCTGTTGGAAATTACCTACACACCTTACAATGTATTGTCACGCTAAGGCCCCACTGGTTTTCAGAACAGTTTTAGGTAGTGGCCTCGGGCAATTTACCAGGGTGCAAATATCTACACGTAAGCTGACAGAAAGCTTGAGCCTGTATGTTTTTTCATAAGGTCAGTGTCAACATTTGCACACTTATTACAACTGTTTTTGCTTCTTCCTTTAATTTTAATGACTAGTAGCTCTAGAGATCCCACTGGTTTTAGAGTGCTCTCCCAAGCCACCTGATCAGCTCAGATGTTTCCCTGTATCTTAAGGTTTTAGTTTCTTTAACTGTACAGTACTCTGAACCTTGGAGACTTCTTCCCCTTTATTCTCCTCCTTTTCTCTCAAACTTGCTTTCAAAATCCCACTCTCCTTCTCAATGTGCTCCTTAAACTGTAACTGTTTTGGCAGGGTCACAGGAGAGTTCCTTTGACTGGCCAAGTGCTTCTCCTTCTCACAACACCTTTGCTTGCTCTTCAGCTCCTCCCTTACGTTCACAAAGGTGCTATTGCAAGGTATTTTTTCCCACCTCCACCAGTTCCATTGAGACATGATGATTCTGCATTACATTTATGGTGAAGATCTCAGCAGTCTTTCGGGGCTTTTACTCTAGTAGTTTCTCTTTCTAGTTTTCCACTTCAGTGTATTTTGTGACAGATACTTCAAATTTTTTTTTAGTCTTTCTATTTTTTTTTCCTAATGTTCTTTCCCTTTCCCCAGCATTCTCAATCAGAGCATGTGGCCCTTTAACTCTTTCTGAAGAGTAATAATCTCTTTCTTGAGCCTGATAGTTAACTGTTCACTTTTCTTGGCCTCATCTATGACAGCACTTCCACATCTTCTCTGCTAACTACTATTTCCTTCTCTCTCTGTTGCTTTGAATTTCTGGAGACAATTTTCAAAGCTTATAATCGACATGTACTTCAGCCTAATACATTCTTATATCAGGTCCAGCTCATTTTTTATGTTCACATTTCTTAATGCAGCATCAGGATCTCTGCTTGGCCTCATTTGTGGTTAGCAACGATGGCAGTATTTCTGTCTTGTGGTTCTGTCGGTCTATGGTCCCCTAATTAGCCTCATAATCATCCAGGCTAATGTACTTGAATTTCATTTGATTCTGAGTGTTTTCTAGGTTCCTTTTGAGGATTTTCTTATCTTTTTTTTTCTTCTCATATTTATTTATATATTTATTTTTTGTGAACATACTGTACAGGGGGTTACAACCACATTGGCATGATAATGAGTACATTTCTAATCAAGCACTGCAGCCTCCTCTTTGTTTAGCCTTCACATCCCTGCCCAGCCTCCACCCCCCCCCCTCCCCGCACCAAAGTTCTAAAGATCGTTTTTAACATAACAACTTGTACTTCTCATAGTTGCATCAGGTCCACCTGTATCCTTAATCGACTTGTTTTTCCCCATCTCCTCCACAAATTATACCGACATCAAATATAGTGAAAGCAGGGGTTATACTGTGGGGGAGGGACATACAAAGCTACAAAGATATACTCTTATAAATGAGTTAGAAACAAATATGCATGAAAGAAAAAAAATTAAATACATATCTAAGGGTTCATTTTCTTAACATCATATTATCTGACCTTTCCTGCTTGACTCATACATATACTAGATATTGCAAATAAGGGAAACCATGGGACCTATGTTTCTTTGGGCCTGGCTTACTTCACTTAATATAATTTTTTCCAAGCCTTTCCATTTCCTAACAAATGGGGAAATATCATCCTTCCTGATGGAGGCATAGAATTCCATTCTGTATATATTCCATATTTTCTTGATCCATTCATCTACTGAGGGGCATCTGGGTTGGTTCCATATCTTAGCTATGGTAAATAATGCTGCAATAAACATAGTTGTGCTGGTAGCTTTTGTGTGGTCTTGTTTGTAAACATTTGGGTAAATGCCCAAAAGTGGAATTGCTGGGTCATAGGGCAGGTCAATGTGAAGTCTTTTCAGGAACCTCCATACTGCTTTCCAAAGGGGTTGAACAAGTTTTACACTCCCATCAACAATGCAGTAAGGTTCCCTTCTGTCCACATCCCCTCCAGCATCTTTTGTTAATAGAGTTCTTGATTATAGCCATTCTAACTGGGGTGAGGTGGTATCTCAATGTTGTTTTGATTTGCATTTCTTTTATGGCTAGGGAGGTTGAGCATTTCTTCATGTGTCTATTGGCCATCCTTCTTTCTCCTTCAGAGAAGTTTCTCTTCAAGTCTTTAGCCCACTTATTTATTGGGCAGTTGTTTCTTTGAAGATTTGTTGTTGGGGTAATAATTTTTTGAGTTCCAAGTATATTTTAGTATATTTTAGCCTAGGGTTTCTCCTATTCCATCCTGTAATGTTTTCAGATTGTCTGCTTTGATTCTGAGGTCTTTGATCAATTTGGAGTTGATTCTGGTGCAGGGTGATATAGAAGGATCTAGTTTTAGTTTTCTACAATTAGTTATTTTGCCAGCACCACTTACTGAAGAGGCTGTCTTTCTTCCATTCTATTATTTTAGCTCCCTTATCGAAGATTAGTTGGCGATAGGTCTGTAGGTTCATTTCTGGGTTTTCAATTCTATTCCATTAGTCCTGAGGTCTGTTCTTGTGCAAGTACCAAGCTGTTTTGATTACTATGTCTTTACAGTAGAGTTTGAAATTTGGTATTGATATTCCACCAGCAGTGTTCTTTCCGTTGAGGAGCGTTTTTGCTATTGGGGTCTTTTATTGTTGCATATGAATTTTTGGATTTCCTCTTCTATTTCCTTGAAGAATGAAGTTGGAATTTTGAATCGCATTGAATTTGTAGGTAACCTTGGGAAGTATTGCCATTTTCATGATGTTGGTCTTTCCAATCCAGGAGCATGGGAGGTTTTGCCATTTTCTAAGTTCTGTTTTGATTTCCTTTTTCAAGATTTTAAAGTTTTCATCATAGAGGTCATTCACTTCTTTGGTTGTTAATTCCTACGTATTTTATTTTTTGAGGGGCTATTACAAATGGAGTTACTTTCCTAATTTCAGCCAAACTTTTCTCATTGTTGGCATACAAAAAAGCCATTGATTTTAGGGGGTTAATTTTATACCCTGCTACTTTGCCAAAGTTTTGAATCAGCTTGAGTAATTTGGGAGTGGAGTCTATGGGATTCTTTAAATACAACATCATGTCATCTGCAAAGAGGGAGAGTTTTATTTCTTCTTTCCCTATTTGGATCCCCTTTATGTTTGCATCTTGTCTTATTGCTGTAGCTAGGCATTAGAGAGAGTGGACATCATTGTCTTGTTCCTGAGTTAAGAGGAAATGGCTTTAGTTTTTCACCATCAAGTATAATGTTGGCTGTATGTTTGTCGTATACAGCCTTTATTGTATTGAGGAATGTTCCATGGATTCCTAATTTTTCCAAACCTTCATCATAAAGCAGTGTTGGATCTTGTTGAATGCTTTTTCTACATCTATTGAGATAACCATGTGGTTCTTGTCCTTGCTCCTGTTGATGTGATGAATAATAGTAATTGATTTGGGTATGTTGAACCAGCTTTGCATCCCTGAAATGAAACCTGATTGATAATGGTGTATGATTTTTTGGATGAATTGTTGAAGTCGATTGGCCAAAATTTTGTGAGAAGTTTTGCATCAAAGAAATATGTCTTTAGTTCTCTTTCATTGATGAGTCCCTGACTGGTTTTGGGATGAGGGTTATGATGGCTTCATAGAATGTGTTTGGTAATGAACACATTTCATTGAAGAGTTGGAGGAGTATTGGTGTGAGCTCTGCTTTGAATGCCTTGTAGAATTCCGCTGTAAAACCATCTGGTCCCGGACTTTTTTAGCTGGGAAGTCTCTTATTGTTGGTTGTATTTCAATGCTTGATATGGGCCTGTTAAGCTGGTTTAACTCATCTTGGTTTAGTTTTGGCATGTCAATATTTGCTAGGAAAAGGTCCATTTCTGTCAAGTTCTCACACTTATTAGCATAACGTTTTGAGAAGTATTCCCTTATAATGTTCTGAATCTTGGTTGTTTCCGTCGTGATGTTTCCATTCTCACCTCTGAGTTTATTTATTTGGGTGTGTTCTCTTCTTTTTCTATTAAGATTTGATAAGGCTCTGTCAATTTTTTCGAAGAACCAACTCTTTGTTTTGTTGATTCGTTTTATAGTTTTGTTGGATTCTAATTCATTTAATTCTGATTTAGTTATAATTATTTCTTTATGTCTACTGGATTGGGGTTTATCTTGCTGCTATTTTTCAAGGAGGTTCAGATGTCTCATTAAAATATTGGTTTCAGATCTCTCCAATTAATTGATATAGGATCTCAGAGATATAATCTTACCTCTGAGTACTGCCTTTGCTGTGTCCCAGAGGAGCTGGTAATTTGTGTGCTCATTATTGTTGAATAGCATGAACATTTGAGTTTCCATTCTAATCTCTTTCATGACCCACTAGTGATTCAGCAGTGTGTTGTTCAGCCTCTGTGTGTTACCGGACTTCATTTAGTGGCTTTTGGTGTTGAGTTCTAATATTATTCCCTTGTGGTCAGAGAAAATGCAAGGTATAACTTCAATGTTTCTGAATTTGGACAAGTTTGCTGTGTGGCCTAAAATGTGGTCTATTTTAGAAAATGTTCCATATGCTGCTGAGAAAAACATGTATTCTGATGCTGCTGGGTGAAATATTCGGTAGATGTCTGTTAAATCTAGTTGATCTATGCAGCTGTTTAGATCTGTGGTTTCTCTGTTTAGTTTTTGCCAAGTTGATCTATCTAGTGGGGAGAGTGGTGTGTTAAAATCCCCAACAATTAATGTTTTTGGATCTATGTGGGATTTGAGGGAAAATAGTGTTTCTTGGATAAATGTGGGTGCTCCATTTTTTGGCGAATAGATACTTAGAATTATAATATCCTCCTGAAGGAGAGATCCCTTAATTAGTATGTAGCAACCTTCTTTATCTCTTCTCATGAATTTTAATTTGAAGTCTATTTTATCTCATATTAGGATTGCAACTCCCGCCTCTTTATAGGGGCCGTTTGTTTGGTAGATTTTGCTCCAGCCTTTAACATTGAAAATGTGTTTGTTTTTATGGGCAAGATGTGACTCCTGAAGGCAGCAGATAGAAGGATCTTTTTTTTTAATCCAACTAAGTCTATGTCACTTAATTGGAGAGTTAAGTCCGTTAATGTTAAGAGATAGGACTGAGAGCTATTTGGGAGTTCCTGCCATGTTATCCACCTTCTTAGCGGTTGCGAACACTGGGTTCTTCCTATGATTCTTGGATTCTCAGCTTGTGTGCAGTTTCTTGGCCTTTATTGTGGTCTTGTTGGTTTTCTATGTGTCGGATATCTTTAAGGATATTTTGTAGGGTTGGTTTGATGGAGATGTATTGTTTCAATTTTTCTTTGCTATGGAAGGTTTTTATTTGGCCTTCAGTTTTGAAGGAGAGTTTAGCTGGGTACAGTATTCTTGGTTGATAGTTGTTTGTTTTTAGTGCTTGGCATACATCATTCCAGGCTGTTCTTGCTTTGATTGTCTCTGCTGAGAAATCTGAGGCGATTCTAATTGGTTTCCCTTTATACGTGATTAATCTTTTCTCCTTCACTGCTTTAAGGATCTTTTCTTTGGTCAGACTTAATCCTATGTGGATTATAATGAGATTTTGGGATATCCTATTCTGATCTGGTCTATTTGGAGTTCTAAAAGCTTCTTGTATCTGAATAGGCCTATGTTTTTGCATGTTTGGGAAGTTCTCTGCTAGGATCCTGTTAAACAAATTTGCTAGACCATTAACTTCTGTTTCTAGGTGCTCCTCTACACCCATTATCCTTAGATTAGGCCTTCTGATGGTGTCTTCCAAGTGTTGGATAGATCTACTATTTTTCTTGGACTTCTCTTGGATGGTTGTATGTTCTTTCTCTATAATATCTAGGCTATCTTCAATCCCCGAGATTCGATCTTCTGCATGGTCTAACCTGCTGTCAAGACTTTCTACTTCGTTTTTTATTTCTTTTCCTTCTAATTGGTCAGCTTTGATGGCTTCAAATTATTTGTTGAAGCTTTTTTTAGATCTTGTATGGACTTCTTTACTTCCTTAATTTGGTGTTCAGTTTTTATTCTCAAATCACTTAGTTGATTGGTTATGGTTTCCTTGGACTCCCATTCCTTCTGTTGGGTTCCATTAAGCATTCCCTTTGTGGTCTCTCTAACTTCCTTCAGCCCTTTGTTAATGGATCCCATGAATGCATTTAGTGATCTTTGTGTATTCTCATCCTGCTTTCTCAATTCCTGTCTTACTCGTTGCTTAGCTTCCTCGCATTCATGCCATTCTTGTAGATCTCTTTGAGTGTTCTCATCCTGTTCAGGCCATTCCTGCCTTTCTCTTTGAGCATTCTCCAGCTGCTCATGCTGTTCACCTTTTCTCTTGCCTTTCTCTTTGAGTATTCTCAAGCTGCTCACCGACAAAGCTTGGCGGAGCTGCTAGCTCCAATTCAGGCCTTGGCATAAAACTAGAGTCATTTAGCAGGTCACAAGAACTTAACGGCGTGACCTGCCAGACTCAGCTCCACCCAGGGAAAAGTCACCCAGTTCGGGCACCAGCCCTAGGAGTGGCTTTTTTCACCAGTTAATCAGAGCCAGAAGCTGCCCCTCTCTTTAGCAGCCTCAACATCAGTAAACAGAAACCCTGAGGGTGGCTCCAGTCTGGGTTCTGTGAGTTTCTCACAAACTAGACCCCAGGAAAAGCTACTGTTTGCTGAAAGGCCTCAACTCTACCCAGAACCTAGCCTCATCACAGCATGTCCAAACTTGAGGAAAAAGCCATCTCCCTCTTTTGTGATACTCAAAGCACACCCCCCCTCCCATTGAACTAACTTGGGAGGAGGATTGCAAAATCCTGGGTAAAGCAGAGCATTTTCTGCCTGTCTAAACAAACTGACTTAAGAAACCAACCAAGCCACAGGACCACAAGCAGACCTGAGACTCCAACCAGAGGCTGATGACAGACACAAGGGAGATACAGGATTTTTCCCAACCCTCCCCAAAACAATCAAAGAACATTTTTCCCCTCTTCTTTTTTTTATACCTTTTACAAAAAATTTTTTTTCTTTTCTAAAACTTTTTTAAATTTTTACCTTTTTTCAAATAAATTGTTTTCTAGTAATTTTTTTTCCCCTCTTATAATCTTTATTTTAGGGATACATGTGTGTGTGCATTTTTCTTTCTTTTTTTAAAAAAATTTTCTTTTGGTTTTTTGCTTAGCTCAACTGAACTTCTGATCTTTTTTTTCTTTCTTCCTTGTCCTTCTCACCTTTTCCTCTCTTTTGTTCTTCTTTATGGGACTTAATTGTTGTTCTGCACATCCTCAGATAAACCCGTAGTTGACTATTAGACCCTGTCCCCCATTGTGTACACACTTAATCCACAAATTTATTACTCAATTCAAAACATCTGAGACTCAAATTCCTTAATAGCAATACTACCTCTATATACCTATATAAAATTTTAAGTATTTTTATTTTAAAATTTTTCACATCTCCTTTATATCCCTCCCCTTCTCTCATTATATTCACATTCTTTGAATAGTTTCTTATAGCATCTGCATATTATTAATTTTTATTTTTCTATTTGTTCTGGTCTCTTTTTTCCTTTCTCTTTCTTCTTGTTTTCTCTCTCTCTACTTTCATCCTATACAACCTATTTCCTGCTTTGAGACTAGGACTTAGTTAAGTTAACTCTCCCTGTACCTACCTACATCACTCTATTCCTACTTTTTATCCACATATCTCCCTAACCCTAATAATTTCTGGTTTTCCAAATTCTTCTTTGCGTTTCATAGTCCATTAATATATAGTTGTTTGATGTTTAATAGAGGTATCTGTTGAACTAGATTGTATCTGCAGAGTGTGGACTGTGAAAATTCAGACTTTGGTTGATGCTTGCCTTAATTTAGTGTTCTAGCACAAAACTGGTGTTACTTTCATCCCAAATGGGCAGAGTAAGCCATAAAACCACAAGAAAAATGGTAAGTCCGGGTATCTCCACTCCCACTAATGATAATCAGGGGACAGAATAGATAATGGATAATCCAGAGGAGAGTTCCCAAATAGCTCTACAAACACTGCTGGAAAACATGATAAAGGAAAAGATTGAAAACATACAAAGAACTCTGTATGAGCGTGATAGGGAGAGAGGAGGCAAACAATAGGTCAATGCAGGAAAAGATTGAAAACCTACAAAGGACTCTGTATGAGAGTGAGAGGGAGAGAGAGGAGGCAATCCAAAGGTTTATACAGGAATATCATGAGCGTGAGGAAACTATTCTTCTCTTTTTTGACTCTCACAAGTTTATATCTTCAAATCTTTTCTTCATGTCAAATAATTGTCTCTGTTTTCTCCAATGTGCTCTTCTATGTGCTTTTAACCTCTTGGTTGGTTTTGACTGGCACATAATGGAGATTTAGTCTTTTATAAGCCTGGGTTTTGAGATAAAAGTGTGTGAATTTTTCTTTGCCACATTTCTTCGTAAGTGCAGAGGGCTGCTTTTTAAATTGAACATTGTTGGAATTCAGAGCCCCAAGCTCCTTTGCATGTTACTCCAGAAATATGAACACATTTTCGAGGTCCTTAATGTGATTACATAACCTGCTATTTCCTATCTTTCTCCTCCTTGGACATTCCTTTTCCCAATGTCCATTTTGCTTTCAATAAGCACACTGATCTAGTCCTAGAGGTTCCCTACTGCCATTTGCAAATGAATTGTACTGTCTTTGCCAAGGGTCTCTTGATCTCTATTGTGGTGCTCCTATCGAAACTAAACCCCCTTTCTTAGAGTCTTTTTTATCCAGGGTATCTCTGTTTTCAAACACCTACTGGGCAACTACTTCCAACTTAGAATACACCTTTCCCTCAAAACCTTCTAACTTTTGAAGCTATTTTCTAATATCTGGGGCTGACTGGGTACAAAGACCATATTTAGGGCTCTTTGATTCTCCAGAGCTTCAAGATCTATAGGTCTATATGTCCTTTAGGCTTCTGGGAGAAGTTCCAGAAAAGCATTAGTGTACTCACTGGGCAACTGTACCATCTCACTCACCTTAGATTGATGACTTGGCTTTCTAGCCACTGAGGTATCCCTGCTAATCAAACCTAGCAATAATAGGTAAGCACTTCCATACCTCGATCACTGTTAGTCTCAGCTTTGCTCCAAATGGTCTGCTTAATAGTGGGGTTACTGTCTGGTCCAAGGACTACTTTCAAGTCACCGAGCAGGATTCACTCCCTTTTCTACCAGGTGAAAAGCACCTGTAAATTTGCTGACACTCATTCTGGATGTGCTTATGTGTGAAAATTACTGTCTCTAACGAAATAATGAGCCCCTGTTTTTTTTCTGAAAATGATAGAGTTTGCTGTTTCCAGTTATACAAGTCACTAGTTGTAAAGGGAACATATATTAAAAAGGGGGCATTCCCCCATCTCCTTCATGTTCCTGTCTCAATGGTAATAATGGTAACATACCACATTGTACCACCTCAGGCTGGTACACTTTTAGTATGGGAGGACTTAACATTACAGGTGCTGATGGCAAAGAATAGGAGAGAGAATACATCAATGCATCTTCCTCTGAGGGACTCTATAAGCCTTGGGGAGAATATTTTTTGGATATAGGAACTTTAGTCCTTGTTCTCCCATCCTGAGAAAAAGAGTAAACAAAGGTGCATACAGGACACAGATAGAACTATCAGCATACAAAAACAGACCAATAGCCACAGACACTTAACTTTCATTTCCCATACCTCTCAATGTTGACCTCTACAGGAGGTCTCAGATGACAGAGATAATGTCCCAGATTGCCTCTTGAGGAGGCCACAGATGACCTCTGGAGAATGTCACATATGTTCTCCCTAGGAGGCCCTAGATAATCTCTCATGGAGGTTCCAAATGCCTCCCCAAGGAAGTGTCAGATGACCTCCAAAGGAGGTCCCAGATGTCCCCTCAATGAGGCTGAGATTACCTCTTGAATAGCTCCCAGATGGCCACTCAAAGAGGTCATATATGAACCCCAGAGGAGGGTCCAGATAACCCTCTTGAGAAAGTCACAGATGACCTCCAGAGAAGGTTCAATATGGCTTCTCAAGGAAGTCCCAAATGATGTCTGAAGATGGTCGTATATTTCTCATCAAGGTAACCCAAGCTGACCTCCCAAAGAAGTTCCAGATGACCTCAAGAGGTGGTGCTAGATTGCTTCTTAAGGAAGCCCCAAAGACTACTTTTGAAGAGGTCCCAGGTTGCCTCCTGAGGAAGGCCCAGATGACCTCTGGATAAAGTCCAAGATGGCCCCTGGAGAAGACCCTAGATGACCTCCAGCGTAGGTCTCAGATGGCTTCTCAAGGAAGTCGCAGATGTACGCTTGATGAGGTTCCAGATGGCTTCCCAAGGAAGCACTTCATGACCTCTCAAGGAATTCCCAGAAGCCACAAATGACCTCCAGAGTGGGTCCCCAAAACAGGCTGGCAAGCTTTCCCAGACATACCCTTAGAGGAACCTAAAGGACTTTTGTCAATGTTGGTCCTCCAGAGACAAACTCTCGAAGTAGACTCTTAACCCTGAGGGTTGACACTTTCACCTATGGGCATTTTTCCCTGGGGCCAAGGCCTGATGTTATCTGTGAAGCACATGGGCAGCAAAGATGGCGCTGAGAGGGGGGTGAGTGGGCAGAGCCTAATTTACTATAGAGCACATGGGCAGCAATTGGGCAGAGCCCAATTGATCTTCCGATCAGTGCGTAACCAGCCCGTGAAGGCTCAGGTGCATGATAAGGTGTGACCTTGACAGTGATTGGTTCCTCTTCCTCCCTTGCCATGCCACGTGCCCTTTTTGGCTTTAAAAAGGGCTGCTCTCTGTTAATAAACGAGTTTTCTACCTGCTGGATTTAGGAGGCTGGGGAATGGGTGAGCGCCGCGCTTACCTTTCCTCAGACCCCAACCGTCTTTCGTGGGATGGACAAAGACCCAACATCTGGCCCCCAATGTGGGGCTCGAAAGGAGAAGAACCTGCCGAGGCTAAGCGGTCTCTCGGGGTAAGTGAAACCCTAAATATGGGTAATGCTATATCACAGAAGAAGGAGGAAGAAGCAACATTAGGCCTAGAAGGAGTACAGAAGGAGTTGGGAAGTGAGAAGGAAAAGGAAAGGGTCAAATCTGATCAAGAACGCACTGAAACATGCACAGTGGAAGTCAAAAAGAGGGTAAAATTTGCCCCCTCTTACCCAGCTGATACTGACGGTCCTAGGCCCCCTCCCTATTCCCCCAATTGGATTGGAGGTACAGTGCCCTACGAGACCTGTGAGAGGGTCTTGCAAGACCCAGACCCCTACCAACATTCCATGGAGGGGGAAAGGGCTGGGGAATAACCTACTTGGAGACCTCCTCTGGAAAGGAAGGGCCACTCAAGAGCCCAGACTCTAGGCCACAGGATTCACTTCCCCAAGCATATCTGGTCAATCTGGCACCAGGAGCTAACAGGCCCTTGGAATTCTATCCATGGGAAGCTAAGGATCTTAAAGAGCTCTGCAAGACAGTGGCAGAGGATGGCCCAAACTCTCCCTGGGCCCAGACCCTATTACAAGACATTACCTATCACCCGTGTGTCCCTAAGGACTGGAAGGATGTGGCCAAAGCCATTCTTACTAGTTCTCAGTTTATTAAATGGTGTGCTTTCTTTAAGGAGGAATGCAGAGTGTGAGCGGAGAGTAACCGGCAGGCTCAACCAGAGATACCTATTACTTATGCCATGCTAGCAGGGACGGGGGAAGGGTATTCCACCGGCGTCCAACAGGCCGCAATACCTGGCCCGTACTGTGACCAGGTGAGGCAGGCAGGACTTGACACGTGTTACAAACTAGATGATGGGCCCACTGAGACCCCATGGCAGGAGTGAGACAAAAACCGGGTGAGCCTCTACCTCATATCATAGACTGAGTCCAACAGAGTGTTCACTGCAAGCTGCAGGCAGGAAAACTCCGAGATCAGTTTGTAAAGCTGCTGCTCTGGGAAGGGATGAATGCAGACCACTGCATGGCCTGCGCAGGATTGAGAGAGAGTTCCCTGAGCAGATGGGTGGTGGCCTCACAGGATGTGGGAATGCAACAGCACCAGTCCCAATCACTAGCTTTAGCTTTATAGGCTCAGGCATCTACACTGACTGAGGCTATTACTCAGGCACTGGCAGCCCAGAGCAAAGAAACCCCAAGACCATCGGGGAGAGAGACTTGTTTTAAATGCAGGCAGGAGGGGCACTTTAGGCGGGACTGTACACAACAATCCCCGCCAACCGGCCCGGGGGAGCCAGACTGCCCCCTACGCCTTTCCCCAGGTGCAGGAAAGAATACCATTGGAAAAAGGATTGTCGATCCAAGTTTGATTTAGATGAGAAGCCTTTTTACTAGGGGAGGGACATCCTCCAGCTCCGTTAACTCAAGGAGGAAACTCCTCTGCTGTGAGGCCCAGGCAGCCTCATGGCAGGGCAGCTCAGGTCTATTGGACTGTCCCCCTGGTGGATGGACTCCGCCCTAAAATGAGTATTCTCATAGGTGGAAAGAGGTTTCACTACTTAATTGACACTGGGGTAGACCGAACCACACTCAGGGAGGAGGAAGTGCCCTTGGACTGGAAGCTTGCACCTGGGCCCCTGATATTGGGGGTAGGGGGCAACTCCAAGTACAAAGAGACAGTTGCCCTTATGACATGGACTAGCCCAGATGGAGAATAGGGAAAGATACACCCTTTAGTGGCAAAGAACCTCACTGCCAATTTACTAGGGCAAGACATGCTAAGATAAATGGATGCCGTGGTCACTACAGATCATCGAGCATCATATGATGATATCCTGGATGGGGAAGAAGCACAAAGGCTTAAACAGGATCTAGAGGGAGTAAAGGAAAGGGATTTTTTTTAACTTTCATAATTACAGAGAAGAACATAGGGGACCCGCTCAGGTGCACCCCCAATCCTAAAGGCCACTGTCCCCCGAGTACCTCCCATTGGGTGGAAGCCAGGAAGCCCAATCTGGGTGGAGCAGTGGCCATTGACCAAACTTAAACTTGAAGCCCTGAACCTTCTGGTGGAGGAACAGATAAACCTAAGGCATGTTAAGTTCTTGGAACACACCCGTATTTGTTATTCAAAAAGCCTCCGGGGCTTGGCTTATGCTCCAAGGCCATAAGGCAAATGAAAGGATGGAGCTAGTAGGAACACCCCTAAGAGGCATGCCCTGTACTCCTGCTATACCTTCAGAATATACCTTGGTTGTGATTGATATTAAAGATTGTTTTTCTTCTATCCCTCTGCATCCAGATGACTGCGAGAAGTTTGCTTTCTCTATACCGTCTCTTAATTTTTCCCAGCCTGATCGGAGTTTTGAATGGACGATGCTGCCACAGAGAATGGCCAATAGCCCGGCCTTTTGCCAACAATACTTGGCCACACTTTTAGAGCCTGTGCTGGGTTCAGATACCTCCCTTGCCTATGCCTACATGGATGATATAATTCTAAAGCACCGAGACCCAAGCTGCCTGGAGGGCCTTCTGGCCCAGGTTCTCGCCATATTTAAAAAGGGGGGTTATACCATAGCCCTTAATAAAATTCAAAAGGTAGCTCCTTTTAAGGTGCTCGGGAACTACCTTACCTTGACTCAGGCCAGCCCCTTTAAGCCTTTGCTGGATATTCCAGCCTCTGTGACCTTAACCCAACTTCAGAGTCTTTTAGGGGAAATCAATTGGCTATTGCCATGGGTTTCTGTCCCTAACAATAGTCTTGTTCCCTTATTTGCCCTGCTAAAAGACAGGACGCCACAAGAAATTATTACAATTACAATATAAGGAAATGCTGGCTGTAATTATGGCCCTTCAGGACATTCAAAAACCTTTTAATATGTATTCTGATAGCCAATAAAACAAAAAAGGGAGAGTTAGCCCCCATATACAGTTACAGATAGCTTTGTTTACCATTAACATTTTAAAATTTTTCAAAAGGGGCAAATGAATCCAGATTTCAGAAGCACTGCGGACAACTAAACCCTAAGCCCCAAGTGAAAGTCAGGCGGAAGGACCCCCTGACACAACAATGGAGAGGACCTGACCCCCTAGTTACTATGGGCAGGGGATTTGGATGTGTTTTCCCCATAGGGGAGTCTGCTTCCATTTGGATCACTGCCAGGAACCTTAAGTTTTTACCCATCTCCTCTATACAAGAGGATGCCCAAGAATAAGCTAACCAACAAGGAAAGAAAAACAGCCATGGCCAAGGCTTGTGTTTTAAAGACAAAAGGCAGAAAGACAACTACTAACCATCCCCAAGGGCAACCAGACCTTGAGAAGCTCTTGTGTTCTCTAACAATTGCAGATGGCCATACTCCAGCTGTTGGCTGTCCTGACTCCCAATCCTGTGAACGGCCCTATGGAATCTGCATCAACCTCAACAGGTGACCTGGGCAGTGATCAATGCTGGCAATGCAGAAATAGTCAATAGCACCACAAGAGAAGCTGTCCCTATGGACTGTTTAATATTTTTGTATGAGTCAATTCTTTTAATGTTACCTGCTTTAATTGTTCTTTTACTAATTGCTTGTATAGCAACATTGAATCTATACTTATTGTTAAACAACCACCTTTTGTTATGCTTCCAGTTTAGATCTTGTCCAACCCCACAGGCAAATAGCTGGATTAGAACAATCTCCACCTCTGGACTCTGAAGTGGCAAAGACTGATATCCAATCCTTCACTAAGGTTAAAGGACTAGTGACATTTCCTGGCCTGGTAATGCTTTTGCTGATGGTTTTTTCTATGTCTTCCTTGCATGTTACATGCACTGCAAAACTCTTAAGAGCTTAGCCAGGCAGTTATCAAGCTCCAAATGAATGAATTCCCCCCCCCCCAAGAGGAATCTCAGCCAGAGATGGGTAAGAGGGGGTGTCTGTCTGACCAACCTAAGACAGGGCCTTCAGCTTTGCTCTGAAGAAGTTCCCGATGACTGGTAAGGCAGACAAGGCGATCCACCCAACCTAAGACAGGCGGGTTCGCTTCTTTAAACTAAGATGGGAAGATGATGTTGGGAGCCATTGAGAGCTGACAGTAAAGCTCAAAGGTCATCTTGACCCCTGTGCTAGCTTAAAGGCATGTACAAGGAACTGGCTTATTTAAAAGAAACCGGGTGCCCAGGATTTATTTGAACTGCTTTGGACATTTCTAACTGTGGTGGGACTGACATTTATTACTGTGGTAGGTGCGGATGTGAGGTAACTGGGACAGGCTCTTGGATCATGCACAAGGGCCCTCCCTATCCTTGTCTAGTGAATCTCGACCCCCAGACTTGCCTGGAACCCCCTGTGTAGCTAATGCTATCCTTACCAATGTAATCCTGTTAAAACAACTTTTACAGAGGAAGGAAAAGGATAACTGAGAGGTGGGTCTGCCATTAAAAAAAAAAAAAAAAAAAAGGGGGGAATCTGTGGTGCACATGGGCAGCAAAGATGGTGCTGAGAGGGGGTTGAGTGGGCAGAGCCTAATCTACTGTAGAGCACATGGGCAGCAAAGATGGCGCTGGGAGAGAGTAGAGTGGGCAGAGCTCAATTGATCTTCCAATCAGTGCCTAACCAGCCCGTGAAGGCTCAGGTGCATGATAGGGTGTGACCTTGACAGTGATTGTTTCCTCTTCCTCCCTTGCCATGCCACGTGCCCTTTTTGGCTTTAAAAAGGGCTGCTCTCTGTTAATAAACGAGTTTTCTACCTGCTGGATTTGGCTCCCCGTTGTGTCTGATTGTCTCCCGGACTGAGGGAGGCTGGGGAACAGGAAAGCGCCTCACTTACCTTTCCTCGGACCCCGACCGTCTTTCGTGGGACGGACGAAGACCCAACAGTTATCCAAATTGATTATCTTGATGGGGTTTCCGAAAATTAGGAACTCTGTAGTTCAAGAGAATCCATGGAGATACATTTAATATAATAAATGTTCTCCAACCCCCCCCCCCCAAATTATGATATCCAAAGCTCCAAACATCAAAGGGCAAGACATTTTCCCCCTTCCCTTTGTCTCTCCTTGGCTACAGAACTATACATCCTTCCATGTCTTTCCATTTTTCCCTTCTACCCCTTCCTTCTTCTCTTCAGGCCTCTCCACTCTCCACAGGTCTGACTTGCTTTGCCTGGGTCGTCAGTTGCCATCCTTCACCTCCTGCCCCCGCTCAACTTCCTCTCCTCCAAAGTCTTTCCCCTTCTGCTATCACACCACTTCCTTCCTTCCAGGACTTTTCCCTTTTTCTCTTTCCTTTTAAGAAAATATAAAAATGCATGAAGATGAAATGGTATTATATAAGAAAAAAGTAAACATTCTATAATGTATAATAGAGTAAATTCAGTAACATTGCAAGGCAACAAGCTAACCTATAAAAATCAGAAGAATTTACTCATATAGTAAATGTCAACGCAGAAAATTAAATTAAGAAAAATAAACTTAAGATATGATTTACTGCAACACAGAAAAAAATCCATTGAAGATACAAAGTCTAGATTCAGAAAACTGGAAGACATTAATGAAATAATTGAAGCAGTAATAAATGAATAGAAATAAATATATCAATGTCTTAAAATAAATATTATTAAAAAGCCCGTCTTTCCATAAAATGCCCTTCCTCCTCAAAGTAATCAACAGATTCAGTAAAATCCTTACTAAAAATCCATTGTTATTTTTTACAGAAATAGAAATAAAATTGAAATTTTTGTAGGCTGTCATAAAGGACTCCAAAATAAAACAAACTAGAGATCACATCATCTGGCTTCAAAATATTTTTTTAAATCTATAGCATCCAAACTTACTGTTTTTGGGCAGAAAGACTGACACAAAGACCAAAGTGACAGGACAAATAGCCCAAAGTTAAAAGTTTGGTGAATATCAACAGCTTTTCTTGTTTTTGTACAAAGAGAACACACAGAAAAAGAGTCTCTTTAATAAATGGTGTTGGGAAAAGCATATGTCCAGATCTACAAAATTTAATACATAATATAGCATAAGCAAACATTAGTTCAACATGGGTTGAAATTCTTCACAGAGTACCTGAAAATATAAAAATAGAGGAAGAAAAACAGTGAAAACACAATTAAAATGATGCATAACAATAGTTTTGGGGAAAGATTGTTGGGATATGATCTCAAAAACATAAACCACAAAAAACAATCAAACACACTTACATCAAACTAAAAATCTTATGTGCAGCAAAGAAATTCATCAATAGAGTAGAAAATCAATTTATAGAGTATGGGATATAGTTGCCAACCATATATCTCATAAAAGAATAATTGTCAAAATATAGAAGGCATTCACAGAAATAAAATGAACTAAACCTGGAAAAGGTCTAACTAGATATCTCTGATTGGAATAAAAGCAGCCACTAGGTGTATGAAGTATAGTCATACTTCATAAAAATTTCAATTTTAACATATATTTTATTAAAATGAAAATATGAAATACTTTATTTCATTAAACAAATTGTTAAACTTGGGTGAATTTTATTATTATGTCAATTATAACTTAGTAATGGTTTCTTAAAAAATGATCATAATAATTCTCAGGCAAGTTGTATATTAAAGAGAAAAGCTGCATTGATTCTAGCATATTGTAACATATCAGAGTCATAAGACAAGGCTAACTCAGCTTATCATACGGAGGAACCAGGACAGGATGATGGTCAAATAACTAAAACTACTAAAACTACTACTACTAATAATAAATAAAACATGAAGTTAATGCAAGCAATCCTAGATACTCAGAAACTAAGATCTTTGTGGGCTGGGTTAGAAATGTGATCCTCAGATCTTTGCATCCTGAGTATTAAGGAATACTGACAGGAAATTCCTTGAGACTCATGTCCAGTTAAATAGCAAAAATACAGAAGTGGAGCTGTAACTTATGTAGTTGAACACCAGCATTTTATTCATTACCTAGAAGGAACTTTACTCATAAATGAATTTGGTGACTATAATCATTTTTTGAGCTGATGTAAATATCAGCTCAAACATCCTGAAGGATGTCCAGATGAGAATGAAGAGTTTGAATAAAGTGTTTGAGTAAAATCAAAGTATGATATTGTAATCTGGATTGTCACAACATTGAGGAACCCCTATAAAATCTGTGATTTATTTTTCCTCAAAAGGATTTCACCATATTACATTTAAATATGTCATATTACTTCTTCAACCTTTGTTACCTGTGTGAAGAGAATTTATTCATTGAAAACACTCTTAGACTACATTATCCTTTCTCACTTTTTCTTAACATGTGCATTACTTTCTGTAGTTAAATTACCAAACAACCTCTGTTCCTGAGGGCTCACATGACAGTTCCACAATCTAAGGCTAATCCATTTGATCTTTTATATGCTCTTCTTCACAGTTTATGTTCTGTAAATGTTTAATTTAATTCATTTTTTATTTTATTAACTTGTTTATTTTTTGCAAGCCCTAGGTCTTGACTCAAGACCTGGGTAAAGTTTCTGAGTTTCTATTTTCTCAAGGCTAGCACTCTACCACTTGACACATAGTGCCACTTCTGTTTTATTTCTGTTTATGTAGTACTGAGGAATCAAACCAAGGGCTTCATGCATGCTAGGCAAGAACTCTACCACTGAGCCACTTTCCCAACTCCAAAATGTTAGTTTTGAATTCTTCCTCTTTCCATATCTAGATTTATAGGATTCCTTTGTCTTCCTCCTTTCCTTCTGTGACTCTTCATAGGAAAATCTGAATCCTGAAATACACTTGCCATTTTTCGTGCCCACTTTAGAAAGTCAGTGGAGTCTCATGAATCCCTCATTTCTCTGAGCTTTTCTATCTGTTGCAAGATCATTCTTTTTCTAGTGATGCATGCCCTGAAACCCAGAAGGCTCTTGTCCCTAGCTCATAGATGACATTTTTTATTGATGTGAAAAGTTAGTCTATATGTTTATAGATGGTGTATAATCCTAGAAAACTAGAATGTTTATGCTAGAGGAAAGTTAAATCATCTGTCCAATTGACTCATAAATGAAGGCAGTTACAATACATGTAACCTTGTCTTTCTTAAAGGAAGAGAGCTACTAAATAGCAATGCTGTTTTCAATTATCCTTCTAGACAATAGTCAAGTACAAAATAACAGGACCTCAGTGGCTTTTTACACCAGTCATTGATTTTATATTCATCCGCAAGTTGGGTGCATTTTGATCTGCCTGGCTGAGCTTCTCTGGCCTTATGAGAGCTAGA
Organism: Dipodomys spectabilis; assembly: GCF_019054845.1. NCBI lineage: Eukaryota > Metazoa > Chordata > Mammalia > Rodentia > Heteromyidae > Dipodomys > Dipodomys spectabilis. Next base: position 155,792 of record NW_024871506.1, read on the forward strand.
CAGAACTCTTCATTTCAATTGGGTTTTTGTGCCTGTTGTACAGAAGCTAGATTCATAGAATAATGGTTTCTTCAGATATGTTGATAACATGTCAGAGCTGAAAATACAAAACACTGGTAAAAGTTAGTAATGCATTTTCAGACCTTGATGGAAATAGATACATTTTAAATCTACTCACATACTCCATTAGACAAAGCAGTCCACACCAGTGAGGCAAAGGACATTGGCACTTACGGGTATAAAAGATGCCTACGACATAATCATAAGCACTATGGAGAAAAAAGAAAAGATAAAGTACAAAAGGTAGTCTGTACCAGAAATATCACAATCTTGTTACACAAAAAATGAAGACTCATTACACTCACTCTTTCAAAACAGGTTTGGTGAAATCAAATTTGGGTTTGTTATTTTTAAACTGAATAGTATGATTCTTTGGAAAAGATCTTAAGTTAAGTCACACAGAAAGCATTAAAGATAATGGAGATACTATTGTGAATATCACAAATATGGAGGCAATAGGACATGAGGTTGTCACATGCCTTGGGCTTTTAAGTAATTAATATTAACCCTAAGGAACATTTGGAAACACGTAGAAATATCTTTGATAAATTTTGATAAAGTTTTGAATCATATAGAGACCAGCGGCATTGTGGGACATGGTCCCATGGGTAGAAGAGCTTCCTTAAATAATTACTCAGTCAAACTATTAGCACTGCTGTAAATTCAAAATTCTATATTATTCTTATGCGAAGGAAAAGGGAGAGAAAGGGGTCATTCTATAAACCCCAGGGTGTCTCTTGCCACAATTCTCTTTTCTATGGCATGTAGTTCTAGTGATTGTAGATTGAATTCTTCTAGTCTTTAGTAAACTAGAAAATGGAAAATAAATCCAAATAAACCACAAACATGGAACGTAAGCTCATCCTTAATGTTTTTAAAAGTGTTAAGGTGACTTTACCTTTTTGTTAAGTATAATGGAAGAGATCAGATAAATGTCAATAAATCTCTAAGTTCACATTAATTTAGAAATCCTGTTTCCAGAGCTATTGTTGGGGTATTTGAGTATGTGCTTTGAGTTCCAAGAGACTTCCACAGTCCTGTGTCCATCTCAATGTTCAGAAAGATCTTCAAATGTAACACCTAATGAAAATCATTTCATAAAAATAATATTTAATTAGACACCAATTGCTGGCAATTGTGATCCTAGCTAACCAGATGGCTGATATTTGAGGATCATTGTTCAAAATTAGCATGGGCAGGAAAGGCTGTGAGGCTCTGATCTCCCATTCATCAACAAAAAACCTGGGAATAGAGCTGCACCTCAAGTTGTATAGTTCTCACCTTGAGCATAAAGGAATCTCAGGCTCAGCACTCAGCCCTGACTAGCTCAGGATTAGCAAGCATACACACACACACACACACACACACACACACACACACACACACACAATTGTTTTGACCTATGATACATATATCAGTTGAATTATGGGAGTAAGAAAATGCAGAATAATTCTAAGGGAGATACTAAATAGTAATTGTAGGACTAATGACCTAATGACTTGCAGTGATTGAAAGCTTTGCTGTTGGAGACACTTATACTTAATTGCACAACATAATGAAAATGGTCTATTTACAGACAACCTGAAACAACTCTACTATTTGCTATCCTTTGTAAACATAATTTTACCATATGGAGTAGTAGATCAAATAAACGAGACCATAGCAGTATGTATTTTATGCACTTTTTTTATTATGAAGGTGATTACAGAGGGCTCACAATTATATGTCAGAGTACATTTCTTTTTGAATAATGTCACCCTTTCTCTCACTCCCTGGTTTTCTCTCCTGTTCCTACCCACAGGTTATATAGTTCAATTTCCACATAGAGTCTAATGAGCACTACTGCTATGTATGCTTTTAATTTAATTTGATTTGATTTGATTTTAATTTATAATAGAATTTTCAAGAGCCAACTAAGACATTAAGTAGCCAGGCACTGGTGGTTCACACCTGTAATCTTAGCTACTCAGGAAGCTGAGATTTGAGCATCATGGTTCAAAGCCATCCTTGGCAGAAAAGTCTGTGAGACTCTTATGCAATTAAATCACAGAAAAGCCAGAAGTGGCAAAATGGCTCAAATGCTAGCCTTGAAAAAATAGAGTCCAAAACAGCACCCAGGCCCAGAGTTTGAGCCTCAGGACCAATCTATACTTCCCCAAACAACAACAACAATAACAACAGAAATTAAGGTAAGTATTTGAAATATTATTATTGTGTGAAAGTAGTGGTCCTCAGATGATGCTCTCCAGGAGGCAAAGACAAAGCTCATTTGAATAATCACTCAGACAGTAGACTTGTTCCAAGAACATTACCAACTCCCTTACTCAGAACTACAGTTAGGTTCATAGCACCAGTTGAGCAAAGATAAAACAGTTGAACCTAACCCTGTTCCTTGTGTTGGCATCCATAGAATGCATGTTTGCACCATTGCAATTCAATTTAAAAGAAGGATCACCTTTCTACTGGATAGATCTTCAAGTACTACATTTGGAAACACAAGTTTGGAGGAAAGAGATGATCTGAAAATCCTGGTGCTCTAAAGGCTCATGATAGACAGCTGGAAAGGCAGGCGGAGATAATGATATTGGAACAGCAGGGAAAGCAGAACTGCCAAGCAACTTACAATAATGAACCTCTAAAAACGTGCCTTGGCTTTAAGGTGGTTTTTAATTAAAGAAAGAATGAGGAAGGGAGAAAATACGAGACTATGCTGGTTTAGAATTGCATGTTTTCATTATTCAGATAAAAAGATGAACATTGTATAGATGCCAGTTCACTTTCTATGGGAGTGTAAATATTGTTTGAAGGCATACAAAATTTGGAAATAGTAATAGGAAGATTTAAATATGAACAATATTCTGTGATGATTATCCTTTTGGTATTTTGGCAACTGTTTAGCTAGCATTTTAAATAAGATTGATGTTAATGGTAGCTTTCCACTTCAGCTTGAAGTTGCCAATTACTAGAGTCATTGCACCTAAACTGAAAGAGAAATGATCTTCTATCAGAAACAAAATGATCTGTTCTCTCTCTCTCTCTCTCTCTCTCTCTCTCTCTCTCTCTCTCTCTCTCTCTCTCTCTCTTTCTCTCTCTGTGTGTGTGTGTGTGTGTGTGTGTGTGTGTGTGTGTGTGTGTGTTTGTGACTTCTGGGGTTTGAACTCAGGGATTCCACTATTGCTTGTATTTTCCCCTCAACTGGTCTCTACTACTTGAACGACAATGCTACTTTCTACATTTTACATGTTTATTGGACACTTGCCTGTGACTGGCATTGAACTGTGATCCTCACATCTTTGCCTGCTAAGTAGATTGGATTAAAGGGATAGGCTAAAAGCACCTGGCTATATTTCCATTTTGGAAAAAGGTGATAGTTTTTTTTTCTTTTAATTTCTGAAAACATATTTACTGGTGTTAGCTGAACAAACAGAATCTGTAAGCTGATGGATACTTACTGAGTAGCAGCAGAGGTGGAATTCATTGAGTACATTGAACTATTATTTTAGAATCTATTCTATTAGGCCAGTGAATATTCCTCTAAGCACCTGGATAGAAAGCTGAAGCTATTCTATGATTCCTTTGTCATCTGATTTTATGGGGAGAATTATCATCTGTAAAAGGATGCCATGCACTTTCTTGTGTTTTACATCAGTGTTAGTGACAATAGGATGCTTTAGTGATGGAGAAGGAAGGGCCATAATTCTTCCCTTCTATCCTTATACTTTCTCCATAACTCCAGCTCCACCCAGACATGTCTACCATGGTTCCTGCTCCCAAAAGGCAACAGTAAATCCTTTTGATAGTTCCTAATTACTCCATCTCTCCTTAATGGTAATAGCAGTTGCTTCTAGCTCTTAAGCAGCTCACCTAGGAGAGGTGGTCACTGTTCATGTGGGCTTCTCAAAACAATAATAAGAAGAAAACCATTCATTTATGGAATTCCTGCTATTCTAAAGAGTAATATTGTATTTTGTGCTTCCAATTACTCAGAAGTACTTCTGAGTAAGGTGGATTAAAGGTGTTTCTCCTGGACTCAAGCATCAAGTATCTAGTTGTGGGTGTTCTTATGAATCAGGTGAGATGGTTCTACAGAGCCTGGTGGGCTCTGTGAGATGCTGAGTTGTGAGTGGCAAAGACTGCTGGATCTGGGCCTTCACATATGCCTGTGTTCTCCAGGAGCTGTGTTTTCAAACTCAGAATTTCTAGTACCATCTATGATTTTAGAAGCCCTTCCCCATTCTGTTGAAACATAATCAAAATAAACAAAAGAATACTCTGTCCAGAGTCGATACATCCTGCATGCTTCAAAATATAAAATTAAGCTTATGTTAAAATCCTACATTTCTATATTAAGTGAAGTAAGCCAAGCCCAAAGAAACAGAGGTCCCATGGTTTCCATTATTTGTAATATCTAGTATATGTATGGGTCAAGCAGAAAGGGTCAGATAAGGTGATGTTAGGAAAATGAACCCTAAGATATGTATTTAAATGTTTTTTTCTTTCATGCATCTGTTTCTAACGCATTTATAAGATTATTTCTTTGTTGCTTTTGTAAGTCCCTCCCCCACAGTATAACCCCTGCTTTCACTGTATTTGATGTCGGTATAATTTATGGAGGGGAAGGGGAAAAACAAGTCGTTTAAATAAGGATACAGGTGGACCCGTTGCAACAATGAGAAGTACAAGTTGTTATGTCGAAAATGAACTTTACAACTTTCGTGGGGGGGAGGGATTTGGTGGGGGGAAACGGGGGAGGCTGGAAAGGGATAGGAAGGGGAAATAAAGAGGAGGCTACAATGCTTGATAAGAAATGTACTCATTATCTTGCTCATGTAGTTGTAACCCCTCTGTACAGTATTTTCACAATAAAAAATATATAAATAAAAATAAATAAAAAAATAAAAACAAAAACAAAGAAAATCCTACATTTCAAGTGGTACTTTCTAGATGCTAGTTTGAAAAGAAACTATACCATTTGTGGGTGGAGACTGGCGGGAGGAGTGGGGGAGAGCAAAGAAAGAGGTGACGATACAAAAAGAAATGTACTCAATACCTGGCTTATGAAATTGTAAACCTTCTGTTCCTCACCTTTAGAATAACAACAACAATATTTTTTACCTAGGAAAAAACTTACATGTTACATATGTTACATTACATTCCTAAACATTTTCTATTTTTAAACTATATACACTTTGATTCATAATTCATAAGAGAACTATATTTGAGAGTTCGCTGACTTTATGAAAGTCATTGTTAGTTAGCCTATTATATATTATTTCCTTTCCTAAGAAAGTTTCTAGCTATTTATAGCCCTCTAAGTGTTTCATAAAGCTTGGATTGATTAAACAAATAAAAGTAAACCCTTACTTGAAAGGCAATATCAAGTGGTCATGTATTCATGAATTTAAAATTATATTTTTTTAAAATAACTTTTCTCAAGGGTAGTCAGTAACCTCTAATATGTAACCTATAAGGTTTATGGAGGGAGAAAAATCTAATTTCCTTAGAAAGGATTTTCTCTTGTTGTGTGAGTTCTTAGAATTAAGATGTTAATGCATATTATTAGAGTTGCATTTGTATTTCAATCAACAAACATTTCTTATAATCACAGTGGTGTTGCCAGCAGTACTATGTGATCTGGAAACTGAGAGGTCTTGTTGAATGGAATCAATACATTTTCTTAATGCTAATTGTTACCTGATTCCAGTAGATTACAAATGCTATGGTACATATAGTAGTAATCAGAATACATGGATACACAAAGCTACTGTATATTATAAATAAAAATGAGATGTGCAAATCATAAGATTCTATACACACACTCCACATATACACATATCTGTATATGTATTTATGTATGCACACACATGTACATACACATATACACACATACATACGTATATATGCAGAGAGGAAAAACAATTTTATAATTGAATATGCATTTTGTGCCAACTTAATAATGCAAAGCATGCACTGATTCCATATATAGGTGTCACCTGGCAATTTCACAAATATTTTAATTTTAATTACTGTTGCAATTAGTAGTATCTTTGAAAATACTTATAATGAGCTGAAGTCATGTTTTTCTTGTCACCCCAGAGTTTCAATGCACCTGCCATATGTTGTCTTTAGTAATTACAAGGCTTTTTTTCTCTCTGCAGCATAAGTACTTATTAAATTGCAGGGTTTATGCAATATATCCAAGGTTAGATTGCGTCATCTTGAAAACTGCCTTAGAATGTTTCTCATTTCACTTAAAAATAACCACCCACCAAAAAAAAAAAGACTCCAGTCAAAGAAAGTCATATGGAAAGCAATATAAGTGAATAAACAGAATCGTATTGAAGGGACAAGAACATTTAGTAAGATATTACCTCTTTAGTTTGTGATTGCACAAATAACATTCAAGCTATTTCATACTGTGTCTTCCCATATCTCAAGCCCATCATAAAGGTTAATTATCCTTATGTGTAATGAAAGCACATCCTGCAGTATCAAAGCAAAGATTAAATAATATCTCTCTAAAATAACTTGTAATATATGAACTGATACAGCAGCTTAAAGGATTTCTTTTTTATTTTTTTTTCAAGACTGTTCTGCTAACAGAGACATCAATTAACTAACTACAGGCTACCCCTGGGTAAAGGAAATCACAGGAACTGCATTGTAGGAGAGTTCTAGTAACATTTTAAAAGCATAAAATGAAAACATAATGAAACGTTTCTGGTGGCTCATGCCTGTAATTCTAGATACCGAGGAAGTAGAGGTATGAAAGGTATTAGTTCAAAGCCAGCTCAGGCAGAAGAGTCAGGGAGTCTCCCAACTAATTATTAAAAGTCCAGAAGCAGAATTGTGGTACAAATGGCAGAGTGCCAACCTTGAGTAAAAATATAGTAGAGCAAGAGACATAGCCCCTGAATTCAGGTTCCATACCAGCACCTAAAAGACAAGAAAAAAAGAAATCTTGTTCACTTTCCTTCTAAATTTTATTCCTGTGAAATGGAGAGAGGACAGTATTTTCCCAACAACTTGCTTTTTCACTACCTAGTCTCTGGGTGTTAATACACAATAACAGTAAATGCATAGGGATTCATTTGGTAACCTAGGCTCATGTTTAATTTTCCGTATTAGTGATCCTTGTATCTGGGGATTTCCTTTGCTCAAGGTTTAGTTTCCTATAATACTCTGAATTCTCTGGATGTAGAAGTGCCCTCTGCTGTCACACTGAAAGAAGTGAAGATTAAAAAGAGCAGTAATGCATGATAACATTTAAAATAATTGGAATCCTATCTTATGCCAGCACCCTCTGCACTTCTACCACCTCCAAGCATTAATAAAACAGAATTTGCTCTTGAAAATGTTATACAATGAGAACCTTTCCAGTAATAAACCTTAAGAGAAGAAATCCTGTCTTCTAATACAGTATTCACCTTCATGAAAGCTCATTTAAGAAGTCCAAATATCTTTCTACTATTTGGATACTCCCTCTCTAATAGACGGAGAAGATGATTCCTAATTACCAAAGAAAGCTCTACACTCTTATTTTTGTCATTATGGGCTAGAAACTTCTGGAAGCTCATAGATAGGTCATGTTTTATTTTCTTGCTGCTCTTAGTAAATTATTTTGTGGTCTTTCTTATGATAAGGTGTTTCTAGACCAGCCACAAGCATACATAGGGAATTTGTTCCTCCTAAAGGCAAAAATCAAGGCTCAGGGAGCCAAAGTATGCATCTGTTTTTTAAAGCAAAGTTACACAATGCATGACTGATTACTACTACACAATTAAAATAAATTAGGAGTTATAATCTTGTTCAATATTGCATTAATTTATTGATTTTTTCCCAATGTCAGATTGAAGTTTACTTGAATGTGATCATATTAGGAAAGCAAATGTATTCAGTGACCCCAAGATTGCCTTCAAAGTGCTTTTGAGTGTTTTTTTTTTTGTTGTTTATGTATTATCTTAAATTATGTTTTATTATTCTTAGGTAGTTTAACAAAACAGTTATCATTCAGTTGATAAGATGATGCTTTATTCTTTTTGGTCCATTTCTAGATTTTCCTTTGTTTTCATTGTATGTTAAATCTGCAGCTGTCAGGTGCTGGTGGTTCGTTCCTGTAATCCTTGCTACTCAGGATGCTAAAATCTGTGGATTGCAGTTCAAAGCCAGCCTGGGCAGTTAAGTACATAAGACTATTATCTCTAATTAACAATCAGAAAAAAAAAACTGGAAGTGGAGTTGGGCTCAAAGTGCTAGAACACTAGCCTTAATCAACAAAGCTCAGAGTGAGCGCCAGGTTCCTAGTTCAAGCCCCATGAGCTATCTTCCCCCTGCAAATAAGAAAGACCTACAAATTGATTTCTCCGTTTTGTTTTACCAAAAAAATCAATAATCCAATAAACTTAAACTCACAATGGTATTTTGAAAATACTCAAAGATTTGAGAAAATTTAAATTCTTTGTAAACTTTGAGAAAGCCAGTTGTATGATAGCTTTTAGTTCAATTTCTTGATCATTACTTGATTATAATTTATCATTTTTGTAACTCAGAAATCAATTATTTAGGTTTTATAATAATCATCACATATCATTTAAAAACAAATCTTTAAAGAGAATATCTTAAAATGATAAAATATTATTTATTCTAATTTTTTACATCTTTAGCCTGATGAGTTATGTTTCAAGAAGTTATAGGAGCTGGGCGCTGGTGGCTCACACCTGCAATCCTAGCAACTCAGGAGACTGAGAAGGGAGGATCGTGGTTCAAAGCCAGCCCAGGCAGGAAATTCCGTGAGGATATATTTCTTTTGTTTCTGAATCCCCTAGTCTAAGATACTTTGTTACTGCTATTCAGGGTAAGATGCTGCACTGTTTCTATTTAAAGAATGTTTGTTTAAATTATTCTGGTTCATTCTCCCTGTATTTTTTTCATACAGTTTAAGATTAAGTTGCTTATAAGAAGAAGAAGAAGAAATATAATATACATCTCCAAATGCATTTATTCCCAATTAAAAATTTAGGTTGGAATTATCTTCACTGATATAAATGAAAACAGATTTCCTCACAAAGTGGCTTCAATGTCCAACAATGAAGGAAGGGACTTAACTAAATATTTTTCTGTTCTTTTCCTTTTCGTTTCTTTTTCTTTTCCTTCCTTTCATTTCTTTTTCTTTTCCTTCCTCACCTTTTCTCTTCCTTCCTCTCCTTTTCTTTCCTTCCCTTCTCTCTCTTCTCTTGCTCTCTCATTCTCTTCCACTTTCCCTCTCCCCCTCTGCCCCCATCTCTCTCTCTCTGTCCTCTTTCTACCCTACTCTCTAGTCCAAGACTGGGACTCTAAGTAGCTGATGCTTTCACTCTGAATAGAGCTCTACCAACTGATCTTTGCTCTTTCCTTCTGCTGAAATAGCAGATAATTAAATTATTACTTCTTCCTTCTTCCCACTTCAAATTTCAAACCTTAAATGTATCCTAGTTTTTGACTACAAATTCGCTTTACCATTGGGCTGGTGATTTCTTGGCATCTGCAATCCTCTGGACTTCTCATCTGCCTTTGGGAATCTGAAAATTGGCCTTGGAAAACTTTTATCTTGGTTTCTTTTATGAAAGGAGTACTGTAAGTGAATCTCTCTCTTATACTCCTCAAAATAAATTACTGTACATTGCTAATGATTCATTTATAGGTTTGTTGCTGTTTTCAGTTTCCCTTTTTTGTTTATTAAAATATATTTTTGTTGTGTCAGTAGTGGGGTTTGAATTCAGAGTCTCATGCTTTTAAGCTGATGTTCTGCCACTGAACAACAACCCCTCATCCTAGTTTGCTCTAATTATTCTTGAGTTAGGGTCTGTCTTTATGCCCTGACTGACAGAGACCACAAACTTCTAACTTTCCCACCACAGCTGATACCAATGCTGCCCACTATTAATTGACACAAGGAATTCCCTAGAACTTATAGGTGTGAACCACGAGGTGTTGGCTTCACTGCTTCCTTCTAGTGGTGACATTCTCATATGAAGTTATGTCTGACAGGACTATAAATCTAACTTCTAATGATAACAATAAGGTTCCACATCGTCCCTGTTGTGCCAACTACAGTACACCTTAGTGTAACAAGCATTATTACTCAAGGAGGCAACCTCTAGTTATAAGTGTATACTTAGATTATGTACAATTCACTCAGTCAATGATACTAAATCATGCTGAAAATTATACAGGCAAAGGAAAGATGAGAATATAAAGTGCTTTAAAAAAAAACAAAAAATGGTAACATCCTTGTTACTAGAGGTTTAGCAAATTTTTGAGATTGTACTTGCCAGGCATACTGTTCAAATAAGATTATATATTCAAACCTGTGAAGTTCCATTTTTAAATGCCACCCCTCTTATGGGAGTTTATGTCACCATTCTACAAGAGGGAGGTGATTTATCAGATAAACAGATAGAAAGATAGGTAGGTAGGTAGATAGATAGATAGATATACACACAGAGATTGATAAAATAGATAACATATTTACATTTTTATTTTCTTTATTTTAAAAGAAAAACAAACTTCAATTTTCCTATTCTCACTTTTATATAGGAACTATATCTACTATAAGCAGATAAATATTTTGATTAGATGTTGTACATCTCTGAGAAATGGTTTCAAATTCAGTACTGTTTTTACCTGTCCAAAAATTCTTTAAAATATAAAGTGATGTTCAATAGACTATTTCTTTAGAAAAACAGATGTCAGTACATGTGTGAAGGCAGTCTAAGGAATCTCAGGGAAACCTGTTGATTAAAAGGGGATTGAGAGAGTGTGGAAAGAAAATGAAATGGAGAGAGATATTCTGGGCAAAATATAATATATGCACATCTAAATTACCATAGTGAAATCCCTTAGTGGACTTAATATGCACTAGAGAAAGAAAGAGAAAGAAAAGAGAGAATGACAGGAAAGTAAAACTAGTTCCAGTGTGAGTGGAGGGATTACTGGGAGAGCAGAGAATTCCAAATAGAATGCCACAGTGATTCTAAATCAAGCACCAACATTTCTTTTGTTGAGCTGAAACCCCATTGTACAATTACTTGAAGATAATTCAGAAAAAAGTAAAAAGGAAAAGAATCAGCTTTCACACATGCAAAAATTGACTAATATTCCATAGCTTCTATGTTTTTATTGTCAGAATGGTATTTCCCAGGGACCTTGTGTTTTAACCAATCTAAGTCCATTTCAACTGAAAAATTCCAAAAAATGAATGTCCTATCTGACTGTTTGTATATACACATGTGTATTAGCTAGGGGGGAAAAGCTCACATTTTATTGAAGATTACAAATTTTTTATCTTCTTTACACTTTGATGGATATAAATTATTCTTCTTGTCTATGATCATGAGAAACATTCCAGCTCCCCACACTTTGACATCTTTGCTCTTTGCAAACCTTTGTTCAATGTTTTTATTAACTAAATTTAATAGAACCTTTTTATGGTGACCTTAAGAATTTAATAACTCCTCCATGCAAGGACAATACCACCTGCAGGCTCCACTGGGATTAAACTCTACTGGTTCAATATGTCTGTTGGAACCCATTAAAAGAGGAAGGGGGAAGGAAGGGGGGAGCAGCAGCTACACAAATCAGTCTTTTCCCTCTCACCAACAAGTACTGCAGTTGCTTAGGGCAGTCAATCCAAGCAATTTGCAGAGAATTTCGGTGGTGGTTGCTAAGGTAATATGTAGCTCGCTCAAAGCTTCTTAATAATATTAATCTAACTTTGATCATGCAGAGGCTAGCAATCTTCAATTCAAAAATGTCTCTCCTCCTGACAGACATTCTGCATATTTTATAGATCTGATCAATACGTTATTAGTCAATAACCTGACGCTGGCTCATGAATTAATCCTTTTCTGTTAACCCAGCAGTTTATAGTCTTCTGTAACCTCATTCCCTCATTGTAGATGTTACCTGGCTTAATCCAATTAAGATAAAATTAACTTTTCCCTCTCGTGGTACTCTCCTTCTATGTTAATTTAAATCTCCAAGGACAGCGACTCCAGGCAAATAATTTTATGCTTGACCTTTTATGTGCAATATTAAAGTGGTATGGATATATGCATGGGAAATCAATGAGCTGTCTCTCCATTTTCATCCTTCTTTAACAGTGCTGGAAAAATTCCATGTGAATGCAGAAGATTACTAAATGACAGTGATATATTTATTTAGGTTGTGAAAAGAACTCTGTCACTTCAGCTTTGTATTTAGTATCTGTAGTGTCTTTGTCTTTTTTGAAAGGTAAATTAATAATAGGTGGTGGCAGCACAATCAGAGTTATTGTAGATATGGCACACCAAGGATGTTTTTAACAGTTTGCAATACGCAAAAGTAATCATCTATGCTCCTGCAACTCATGTGGCATATGACATTACCTGCTAAGAAAAATAAAAAGGTGGGAAATATTATTTAATTTTGCATAAGAGCATTAATAGACTGCCTGTACTTCTGGGCAAATACAAAGATTCCACTTGGATATCAGAACAAGATTTCTTCGTAAACATCTAGCATACATTTCTTTGAGGTTCAGTTTTAAAGTCTAGTCATCTGCAGGCCAACATTTGAAAAGAATTTGTCTCTCAGGCAAAATGGTTTCTATTTCCTCTTCTTTCCTCCCTAATCTCATCCACCTCCTCCACACACCTGTCCACACATGCCTCCATTCATCCCCTTAGATGCCATTTTGGTATCTAACTTCTTTGAAGTCATTTAGGAGAGCTTACTTTTCCTTTCCAAGTAACACCTAAGTCTGGAAAAGTACATAAATGGCAAATCATTGCCACTGAAGTGAAATGTAAAGAATTATATTGCCTCCTCGTAGACTTGTAAGTGTAAAATTCTTTGCCTATATAAGAGAGGAATGAAATGTCTATTGGAGCAGAATTATCATTTTATTTCTGTAAACATTAACTCTATAGGCTTTTGGTTGTATTTGATTAAGTATAATAAGCAATGATTATTTTTGTTTTTGTTTTTTTGTCTGTCAAGAGGCTTGAACTCTGGGCCTGGGTGCTATCCCTCAATTCTTCACTCAAGGTGAGTGCTCTACCACTTGAGCCACAGCACCACTTCCAGTTTTCTGAGTGGTTTATGGGAGATAAGAGTCTCACAGAGTTTCCTACTCAGGGTGGTTTTGAACTGCGATCCTCAGATTTCAGACTCCTGAGTAGCTAGGTTGCAGGTGTGAGCCAACAACGCCGGCAATAAGAAAAAATTTTTACATTGTAATAGAGAAAAGAAATAATGTTCAGCAAAAACCCAAGAACGCTATTACATTTCTGATTGACTGCCACATCACAATTTATATTCTCTCTATGTTTCTACATGTTTTTTGTGTTTTGTTTTGGAGTGTGTATGTGTGTGTGTGTGTGTGTGTGTGTGTGTGTGTATGTGTGCATGCACACACACCACACCAATCCTGTGGCTTGAACTCAAGGCCTCAAACTCTCATTTGACATTTATGCACATGGCTGGCTCACTACCATTTGAACTTCACCTCCACTTCTGACATTTGTGGGTTAATTGTGCCCATTCTCTCTTCAAACTGTCATCTCCAAATCTCAATCTCCAGAATAGCTAGGATTATAGCTTTCTGCTACAAGTTTATTGTGAAATCTTTTGATCAAAGAGCATACATTTGTATATCTCCATCCAGAGCTCATTAACAAGACAAAGGACTCTGTGAAATCCCTGAAACTAATTTCAAGTTTCCTCCACTTAAAAATACATTATTACTCTGTATTTCACCTCAGTTATTTAATACTAAATATGATAAATATATTTGAATGAACACATATACATTGTTATATTCAATAATCATTCTTATATTTCAACCTTTCTAAGACTCACTTTTCTCTGTCTTTCTTTAGTATTTCTATTTAAAAAACGTATTGTCAGGGTCATGTATAAAGGGGTTAGAGTTACATAAGTAAGATAGTGAGTACATTTCTTATTGAACTTGTTACCCCCTCCCTCATTATTCTCCCACTTTTCTGCCCCTCTACTCACTCCCCCCACATTGTACTAATCATTTCCAAAATATTGTCTTGGAGTTTTGCCTTGTATTAGTTCCTTCCTTGTCCTTTGTCTTATGCAGAGTTTCCATCTAAATCTCAACATTTGACATCTTTCGTCAAAGATCGTTTTGTTGTTAGACAAGTCCTAATTAGGTGTTTTTTTCTTGGTCTATTAATTTTTTTCTAGGGTTATTTTGGCTTCCACTATGGTTATGACGCATTGAATATTAGGGCTGGGATCTGAAATATCTCCCCAACTCTCAGATGCAGCAGATATTTCTTTCAATGAAGTAGTGTTTGAAGATGAAAACGTTAGGCAGCGGTATGATTGTGATGACTCTGACTCCATCTCTGGATTTTTTTTTCATTGATAGTTTCATAAGTTAATGGGATATTACAGTTGGGGGTCGTATTGCTGTATTAGAGAATTTTGGAGGTGATTTAGAATTTCAGAGGTGGTGGAGACTTTTCTAAGTGGTGATGTTTTCAAGAGAGACCTAGCGAGAGGAAATCGTAACTGACAGACATACCTTTGAAGTGTAATCTTTTCTAATTTTGGCAGATCTTGTCAGGTGTTTTGGTTACAGCAAAGGCAAACTACCCAATCTGCTGTCTTTCCTAACCCTTACAGTCAATATTTTCTCCCTAATTTGTTACAAAACCTTTGTCTTAATCTGCCTACAATTTCATAAAGGAAGTTTTGTATTCATTTATTCTATTAGGAATGTATTAGCATAGCCATGAAGATGTTTTCTCCTCAGTTCTACAATATTCACTTTCTCCTTAAAGATTCAATTCCAGTATGCCCTCAAAAAATGTATATTTTCTGTATGTATTAAATTAAAATGTCAACTTTTCTGTTTCGACCCTGTGGATATTTCTAGAGTTGTCTGAGAACTGGAGGGACTTTTGACCCTAACTTTATATATTGTACTAACTAGTGACTCATTTCATGGACTAGGATTTGAGACAAACCAGAAGGCAGTTTTGCATTAGTTAATAAGCACAACATATAGAAAACTGACAGGTTTAGTTTCCATTTGATTGCTCTTTAGCTCTCTGGATATTTATATTGAGTAGAATAATGCAGAGTCACTTTGGCTACATTAACAGACAAGTGTAAAGATTCTTCTGAGAAGTCAAAGAGCTTCCTGAGATGTGGATATTCTGTGTAGTGCTTAATAATCTAAAGTTAAATTATGAGCTTTGCAACCTCTGTAGTAGCTGTGTTTGTGAGTGTTGAGCATTTCTAATGTTTGCCTCAACTTCTTCTTCCTTTAACATACCCTAATTTTATTAAATCCTGCTATGAGTGCACCTTATGGAATACTATGAGGCCTATGGACTACCTGACCGTATATAATTAATATACCTTTAAAACATGCTTGCTTCTTACCCACCCGTGTTTAAACTTGCTGGCTTTTTTCTTTCCTTTGTAGATCAGTCCTCTGTTTACAAATATTTTATTTAGTAATTTTGGTGTTGTCAATAGAAAAGTCATTGAAAACATTTAATAAATCCTACTGATTGAGGGTCAAAATCCAGGGAAAGTTAACACTGAAAAGCAGGAAGAATGGTAACTTCTGCACACAAAATTCCTTATCATGTCATCAGTGTATTAAGAATTGATTTTACTGAAAGGAAATATCTAGTATCCTAAATTTCAACATGGCTGACAATAACAGTTATGCATACTTAGAATCACGCATATTATTTATGTAAGGAAAAAACAAATAATGCTTAGATAAGGAAATAATTCACACATTTATACTACTTCAAGATATTCTCATCTTCGTTGACTTATTGTAAGACTCCAACACTGCCTATGTTTTATTTGAGGCTTTAGAAAATGTCAAATCACTATGAAAAAGTCGAAGCCATTTTTATCCATTATATTCTAAACCGAAAGAAATAATCTATCATTTTTCCCACTGAATTGGTACTCTAATGAAAAAGGAAGGGAAAACAATGACTAGCTAGATAAGCTGCCAACAGTCCTAAGGGAGTGGATTCAGACCAGTTCAGTTCGGTTTCATTCATGAAATAAAAATCCAGGGCACCCAGCAAATTTGACCACATGTATTTAGTTCTTGCCCCAGATCCCCTTGGTAATCCGTGAAAAGAGAGACCAGAGTTGTATCTCACATGCCTCGTTGACAGGCTATACCCTTTGGCACAGAACAGAAGAACAGATGCCTTCTTGCTTAACTGCTTACTACCTGCATGGCTTCTTTTTAATTGGCACCTGCCCCTTGTTCAAGTGGTGGGTTGTGCAACTGATTAGCTATCCCCCACCAGCCTCGTTCAAAAAGATGCCAGGCTTTCTTTCCGAGCTTAGATTTTTAGCTGGATTCATTTGTAGAAAACCTCCATGTAAACTTTTTACCTGAAAAAAATAAAAGATGAAAGACAATTTCACGTAGAGAAATCATCGAGGGGCCCAAACAAGGAAGACAGTTGGAGAAAGATGATTTACAAATCTGTTCTGCTAGTTCTTCTAACTTCAAAGAAGGCTAAAAATTTTGGGGAGAGTGATAGAGGTTGAAATAAAGCATATAATCTGGAGACTTTTAAAAAAAATGGACTGATGCCTATAGTTCACTGAAACTGATGAAGATATTTTCTCCCAGAAAAGAATATTAATGTTAAGTAAAAATACAAAAAAGTAAAGACAACCCCAACAATATGTCAAGAGAACTGAAATAAGAATTTCTTAATTGAACATCTGTCAAAATAAAAAATGTGTGCTAGATGCCAGTGCCTTTTACATGTAATCCAAGCTCTTCAGCAGGCTGAGAGCTGAGGATCATGGTCAAATCCAGCCTGAGCAGACAAATCAGAGTGACAGCTCCAAAATGCAGAAGTGGCACTGTAGTTTAAGTGATTGAGTGCCAGCCTTGAGCAAAGGGACAGTACCCAGTTCCTCAGATTAATTTACAGAAAGAAAATGTGTCAAAATATTTTAACTGTTGCTATAATATTTATGTTTTAGTTATTATTTTTGTCCTAGTACTAGAGTTTGAACTCAGGGCTGTATTTTTTGTAACAGTTAACACCCTACCACTTGAACCTTACCTTCACTTATGGTTTTATGCTGGTTAGTTGAATAAACATCCCTTGGTTTTGTCTTACTGACTGGTTTCAAACCTCCATCCCCAGATGTCAGCATCCCGAGTAGTGAGCCACCAGTGCCTAGCAACATTTTCATTTAAAGTAAAATTCAGCTGATGCACTAGTATTTCTAGTTTAAGATTTGTAGTGATATGTTCATTCAATGATCACAGGTCACCATTTTTTCACTCTGCTCTGACACTCTTATTTCATATCTGTTTCCATAACATGTAACTCACCTTTAGATAGAGAAAATGTGATTATATACCTTCTAGAGGCTACCTGACTTACTATCCTGAAATTAATAAATTCTTTGTAAATTGAAAGGTGAAAGCTATTTCTTTTATTACCTGCATTATTTTTCTCATTCTGTACATTATATTAGACCCTAAATAGTAGGAAGTAGTGAAGGAACTGAGCACTAACTTTATTAGGTTATTGATGTTAAATTTGTAATTAATCATTGTTGAACATCTCATTCATTGACTGCTTGTATGACCTCATACAGATATCAAGTTTTTGGAAAGCATGCCAGTATTCTGCTCAGTTACTTGGGTAGTGAGGTGTAACTGACTATGACTATCACAAGGTATTTTCATATGTTGGGCTCAGATGCATTCCACCATCTTTACCATTCTATGCTTTCAGAACATGTCCTGGCCTACAGCTATCCACCTGGCCTACAGCTATCCACATGACCCACCGGGCTAGTCTGCAGTGCCTACCGACACAGGTGTTTTTCTTCACATGCTTCGTGAGCATTTTCGGTAAAGTTGAGGAGTGCATCCATTTTTCAGAGGTCTTATGAAAAATTAAATGGTTTGCACAACATGGTGAAACATTATTGGAACAACCAAGGCTTAATATTATTAACATATAACATTATTTTTATTAAAACATAAGCACCTGTCTATTACACTATTAAGTTTAAAAAGAAGATGAAAAGAGCGTAAAGAATCTGGTATAAAAAACATATGTATACTTTTTAGGAAAAAGGATATTCTATTTATTTCAACTGTGAGGTATCTCAAATAGCTTTTATAATAGTTTTAGGTTTTTGGAAAAGCATAACTTATATACTTGATTCTATATTTATTATAAGTACTTATTTTATTACTCAGATTAAGAGATATTGGAGAGAAAAGACTCATTAAAGTACAGTTTGAAAATCTGTCACTTGATGACCTAATTGAAGGGGACTATTTATAATAATGATGAAAATCTATACATATTAATCTATTCAATTGGATTCTGAGCTTTTAAACAAGCCAAGAAAATACTTGTTTAATTTTAAATAGCAACATGAATTACAATTTCACAATTAAGTGATTAAGTGCATGAATATCTTAGCAGAATGCTTATTACACCTTAACACTGTAACAAGATAATATTATTGCTACAGTCATCTTTATCAATATTACTTTCATTAGCAATAGTAAGAATAGCAATGGCATTGGTATTCATCAGTTTAAAAGTTCATATTTTAATAAAATGTTTTGAATATGTATATCCTATTTGATTTGAAATTATGTGAAATCAACACAATAAGAAATGAAGTGCATAGTAAGGGCAATGGTAATCTTATGGTGATATGAAGGAGATTTTCCTGCAGACTTTTGTCCTGTAGATGTGTGTGTGTGTGTGTTCATTCTATAGGATACACATTCTATAACATATATACACCCACATACTCTATAGGCTATATATTTTAAAACATACATAATCTATCTATCAATCAATCAATTAATCTATCTATCTATCTATCTATCTATCTAGGAATATTCTCAGATATACTATTTCCAAATGTTATTTTTTAACAGTAAGAATAAATCATCTCAGTTCAATAAAGATTGTTCTTTAACCTTTTATCTTTGTTTATGTGTTCTTACCATTCTTACTGAGAACTGATATTTGAAAACTTTTTATTTTTTTAATTTTTATTTATTTTTATTGTGAAAATACTGTACAGAGGGGTTACAATAACATGGGCAAGATAATGAGTACATTTCTTATCAAGCATTGTAGCCTCCCCCTTTGTTTCTCCTTCCCATCCCTTCGCAGCCGTCCCCACCCCCTCACCCAATCCTCCCCCCGCCCACCAAAGTTGTAAAGTTCATTTTCAACGTGACAACTTGTACTTCTCATTGTTGCAACAGGTCCACCTGTATCCTTATTTAAACAACTTGTTTTTCACCTTCCATCCACAAATTATACCGACATTAAATACAGTGAAAGCAGGGTTATACTGGGGGGGGGGGGACATACAAAGCAACAAAGAAATAATCTTATAAATGCGTTAGAAACAAATGCGTGAAAGAAAAAAAAACATTTGAATACATATCTTAGGGTTCATTTTCCTAACATCACTTTATCTGACCTTTTCTGCTTGACTCATACATATACTAGATGTTGCAAATAAGGGAAACCATGGGACCTATGTTTCTTTGGGCTTGGCTTACTTCACTTAATATAATTTTTTCCAAGACTTTCCATTTCCTTAAAAATGGGGCAATGCCATTCTTTCTGATGGAGGCATAGAATTCCAATATTATCAAAAATATTGAGATTTTACGGACATGTGTAGGCATGTCTCTAAAATATGCAGCAATAAACCCAACACACCATATTTTAACCAGGTGCACATTCTTGTTCTTTTACAATAGGGGCATGTCTCTAAAATTTGCAGCAATAAACACAACACACCATTTTTTAACCAGGTGCACGTTCTTGTTCTTTTACAGTAGGTAACATATGCAATCAACCCATACAACAAAAAGGAATGGATTTAGAAAATAAGGCATAATGCAGTATTCTAATTAATACAATATTTTGTAGAGCCACCAGATTTTTTAAGTTTACATTTTTCTTTTACTTTTGTTTGTAGGTGTGGGTTAATGCGTATGTGTGTGTGTGTGTGTGTGTGTGTGTGTGTGTAGAGTGACTTAAACTCAGAGCCTTGTGTTCTTGTTTGCCTTTCTTTGCTCAGTCTGGCAATGTACCTCTTGAATCACCTCTGCTTCTGGGGTTCTGCTATTTAGTTGGAAATAAAAGTGTCTTGGATTTATCTGCCTGAACTGGTTTTGCACCTCAGGTTTTAGAGCTCAGCCTGGTGAATAGTTAGGAGTACAGAAATGAGCCACAGGCAGCTAGCTTTAAGCTTACTATATAAGCACTTACCTTAACAGATAACAATTTCTGACCTACAAATTATTAACCAAACTAAGATGGTATTGCAATTTCTCCTTTAAATATCTAACTTTGAAACTTTGCTTTGAGTTATCCACAGTTTTTTTGTAATCACATTGTCTTCAGAGTATGAAAATATATTTCAATTCCTTCCATACTAGTTCATCTATATATATTAGGTGCTATTAGAAACTGGGCATTTTGTCAGATAAAGGACAATTTGCGCAAGTGCCATCCTGTGTTCCTTTTTTTTTAATCAAATAATAGTGGCTAAGTACTAGGCTAGGGTAACACATTCTACGATTATTCATGATGTCTTTCATTCCACAGGTAACATTTGAAGTTAAGTTTGCAGTATCTAGGTGTAATTAATTTAGCATGGTATTTGGCCCAGACATCAATTTCTGAGAATTTTTTTTGTTTTGTATTTGTGTAACTTGGGAAATTTTCAATAGGTTTGAATTAATTCTGCCATAATATTAGATGCCTAAATTTTAGTGAAACTTACATAACATGAATGTAAGCACTGACGTATAATAATTTTTATATTGCTTTTTTAAAACAATAAGTTTTTAATTGTGAAAATAATGTACAAATGGGTTACAATCAATTGAGCAAGTAATGAATACATTTCTTTCTTTCTTTCTTTCTTTTTTAGGGTCCAGTCGTGGGGCCTGAACTCTGGGCTTGGGCGCTGTCCCTCAGCTCTTCAGCTCAAGGCTAGCGCTTTACCACTTGAGCCAAGGCGCCACTTCCAGATTTTTTCTTTTTGCTTATGTGGTGCTAAGGAATCGAACCCAGGGCCTCAGACACTCAATGCAAGCGCTCTAATACTGAGCCACCTTCCCAGCGCATGAATATATTTCTTATCCAGCATTGTTGCCTCCTCCTTTGTTTCCCCTTACCATCCCTTCTCTCCCATCTCCACAACTACATTTCCTCCTCCCCTCTTGCCTAAATTGTAAAGTTCGTTTTTCGACATAGCATCATGTACATCTCATTGTTGCAATGAGTCAACCTGTATCCCTATTTAAACAATTTGTTTTTTCCCTTCCTTTTCCCAACATCAAATAAGTGAAAACAGAGGTTATACTATGGGGAAGGGACATACAAAGCAACAAAAAATCACATGGTACCTTATAAATATGTTTGAAAAAATAGCAAGAAAGAAAAAAACACTTTTGTCCTTATCTTGGGGTTCATTTCACTTAACATCATGTTATCTGACCTTTTCTGCTTGTCTCACACATATACTAGTTATTGCAAATAAGGAAATCCATGGGACCTATGTTTCTTTGCACCTGGCTTACTTCACTTAATATAATTTTTTCCAAGTCTTTCCATTTCCTATAATTCTAAAGAAAGATAATATTAGAAGTGAACTCATAAAAACAGAATTTTCTCTGATTTTTAAAATCATCTGACAGTTGGCTAAATCAAATGACTTTATGAATCCAAAATGAGTAATAAACTAGGAGTCTTAAACTACCTTAAAATGCTTTTTCTAATTTTCATGATTCTCTGAAAACTCTTAGGAACATAATTAGGTAAATATTTGAGAAGTTTTTCTAAAAATATTAAAAAATATTGAGTTTTCATTAATACATGGCATAAGAGAATATTTATTCCATAAACAACAAATACTAAAAAAAGAATATATCATAAAATGACCATTGAAATTCATCAAATTGAACTTTTCTTACCAGTTGGAAATTCTTTATACATCTCTTCTAAATTTACATGCATATCACATTCATCACAATAACACAAACACACACTAACTTGATATTTAATTGTTGTCTTCATTTTACATGGATTGTGTGTACATTTTCTTGATTGCTGTTATTGCTACTGTAGCAGTTTGAAAGGCAATCACTAAAGCTATTGTCGATGCTCAGACTCTTACATCAAGTATAAAAGGAAGTCTGTAAGACACTCAAAAGAAAAATTACTTGCCCTTTGATCATTTGGATTGCTAAGGTTGTAGTTCTTAGAATGATAAAAAACAAAACAAACCACATAGTGATTAATATGTATGTCCTATACAATGTGATTCATTCTTAGAATTCTTTCTGGGTAAATTACAGGCAACAAGTTTATATTGGGTTTCATGTAAATAGTATTTGTTTTCTCATGACTCAGTTGACAGCTTTGAGGGCTGTGCTTATTCAATTTCTCATTCACAAACCAGTATTTTCTTATCTATCAACTCTGGTATCAAAGATATCAACTCCCTACAGGGAAAATGGACAGAGACTTTCATTCTGCACAGGTCATCATGCACAGAGACAAAAGAAGACTAGCTTCCAACAACAGATGAAGAAAGAGGACAAACATTCTTTTCCAGAAACTCCTCACATACTTCTCCTTTCTCTAATTGTATCACTTTGCTGCAGAAACTCTTGGTTGAACAACCCCAATTAGCCATAGTTCCCATGTATTAGTTAACTTAGCATCTGTTTTCTAGATTATTAAGGTAGTAAGGAAAATGGAATTTTTATTCCTTACTTAGAAATTATCCTTCTAGAGTCAAATTTAAGTGAAATGTATGAAAATAAAGACATTTTCATACATCCACATTCTCCAAATTGCTACCACATTGCTATCCACATTGCTACTATCCTTCCTTTCTGATTAATCCTTGAGAGTTTATGCACCCTCCGGACAATGGAGTACTCCAAAAAGGGAAGATGGAAAGTCTAGAATGCAGTTGACCAACCAGAAAATACTATAAAGCCCAGGATGATTATTAAGGAGATTTCTGGACAAGACTATTAGAGCTATATGAAAAACCTCTTGTTTTAAATGTCATGAATCAATCTTGTCCCAGATGAAACATATAAGCTGTCACATATGCATGGAGAAATACTAGTGGGTAAATAGCATATGGAATGATGCTGAAATTTATTTCTTACTAGACAGTAAATTTAATGATGTGTACTCTGATTTGACCCATTTTGTTTCAGCTAATTGTGTATTTGCTTAGAGCTAAATAACCTCAAAATCTCTTTTGTATCTAACATCCAGCAATTCTTTCACTCTTATTAGTTAATTTAGTGTAAGATCAATGGTATCATATTTGATTGATTTGAGATGTCAATTTCTATCATTTTGACCAGATTATTTGCAGTACCCGAAGTGAAAAATTCTCTTGAAGTATATCTGGCATTTTCTTTACATGCCATTTTCAGTAAAGTGAATGTCAAGCTGTCTAATCTGTGAATATGGACTTAAAACATTACCCATGTTTTGCTAAGTCTCCTGTGGTTACAAGTAAAATGCCAGGTGGATTCGGCTAGCATTAAAAGGGCCCACTTATGTTCTGTTTACTAATTTACATTTTGTCGATTTAAGCTGTCAAGTAATAGATGTCATGTTGCAAAGAAGAATACATTTTAAAATAATTTTTAACTTGAATTCATTTAAGTCAATACTAAATACAATACAGAAATACTTGGTAGAGTGTGCATATGATGCTATGACTAAAATTACTTACCTACCAGCCACATTTTTTTTGTGCATGTGTTTGCTGGTATTGAAGCTTGAAATCAGGGTCTGATCTCTGTCCTTCAGATTTTGCTATTCAGGGTTGGTACCACTAAAGTCTCAGCTCCACTTCTGATTTTGGGTGGTGGATTGGAGATATGTCCTATAGATTTCCTTCCTGGATAGCTTTGAACCATGATCCTTAGAACTCAGCCTCCTGAGATACAAAGATTATGGAAGTGAGTCATCAGTCCCTCACTACTTACCAGCCTTCTTATTAAGACATTAACCCTAATATGAATTAGGTTTATTATAAAGCAATTGTACTATGGAAAGAACACACACTAGACAGTAACAAACACAGCATTTGTGATAGTGTTAGAATTAGATTAAGAATTTGATAGGTATTTCTTTCTACATACTACTACAATATTTTTGAATCATACTGGGATTTGAATTCTGAGCTTCCTGTTGTCAACTGTTCTTTACCTCCTGAACTATGCCTTTGGTCTCCAAAAAAATAAATATTTGAGCCAGATGTCTGCAACTCCCACTTATAGCCCTATTCACTCAGGAGGATGAGAGTTGAGGAACGGTGTTTAAAGGCTGGCCAAGCAGGAAAGGCCGTGAGGCTCTTTTTGTTTTTGTTTTTATTTTTGTTTTGGTCAATCATGGGGCTTGAACTTAGGGCCTGGGTTTTGTCTCTGAGATTTCTTCCTAAATGTTAATACTCTACTATTTTGAACCACAGAGCAACTTCTGGTTTTCTACTGGTTAATTGGAGATAAGAATCTCAAGGACTTTCCTACCTGGGCTGTTATCTAACTGCCATTCTCATATCTCAGCCTCTTGAGTAGCTAGAATTACAAGAGTGAGCCACCAGTACACAAAAAGAAAAAAGTAGAGCTATGGGTACCCTTGAAAGAGAAAAGCACAGGGACAATACCCAGATCCAGAGCTCAGTTTCCAGGACTGACACCTATATATTTATATATTTGTTGGGATGAAATTTAAAATTTTACCGATGCTAGGCAACCACTCTAATTTTGCCTGCTTTTCCAGGTGAAATTATGTATTTTATATCAAAGTATATCTTGAGTTATTTATTCAATGTTCCACATTTCTAATCTTTGATATTTGCTTGTGAAAAATCATGTAATCAGTGGTTTCTACAAGTGTTTCATTGCCTTTATAATATATTCAGCCTTAAGGCATGTTGTATGTTCAATATCAGTCAAAGATTAGGAGGGGAATGACATTATTTGTATTATTTGAAGTTCTTCCTAGTAGAATATATACACACACATGCAGAGCAAAGGTCAGAGAAAGACAGAGACAGAGATAGACAGACAGACAGACAGGCAGGCAGGCAGGCAGGTAGGAGATAGAGAAGAGGACGGAGGGGAGGGAAAGGGAGGGGACAGAAGAGGAGAGGAGAGACATAAACAGACTGACAGAAAGACAGTAGGGGCAGAAATAGATACAGAAGACATTACTATTACAAGAATGTAGGCAATTCCTAGGATTTACTAGGATGCAGAGACAAACATGACATGGGCTAAGCAGGCCAAGAAATTTGTGGCGCCTGTTACATGAATTTCAGTTTAGGCAAATGACCTTTAAATATTAGATAGAGATTACGACTGTATACAACTTTTGTCTTTTAAAAGTAGATACGAGATCAACCATAATACTTTAGACAAAAGGGCTAGATTTTAGGGCATTTATTTATTTATTCATCCACTGATTCATTTCAGAAATAATATAGGATATAGCATGTTCTAAACTTCTCTTGTACATAAAAATTCAAATATAAACAAGACTAAATACCATTAATAGCTAGTAACTTAAGGCATAGCATCAAATACTTAAGCTTCAAAAAACAATTATAATGCAATCTTGCTAAGCTAGTTCATTACTTGGTACATAGAAAGGTGCTTATCATCCAGTGATTCATGATTTAAGTCACAGCATATAACAATTAGAATCTAGTTCTTAGAAAGTAGACAACAATGAGTTAATTTTGGAAAAGTGTAGGCTCAAGGACACTCAGAAAATCCATAACTCCTAGGCCTGAAGAATTATACTATTTCAAGATTTCACTGGAAATGGCCTTATAGATTTCCTCATACCAGTCAAAATCCATTGATGAAGTAAAGGGGTGACAGTGTTCAAAACAGGGAATGTACTCATTATCTGTCTTATGCAATGGTAACCCTTCTGTACAATACCTTAATAATAACAAAATAATTTAGAATCATCCATTGATATGTACTCTACAGAGGAAGCTATTGCTAATTCAAGATGGAAAAAACAAGAAGAAAATAGAAAGGAATCATTACAATGAATCTGGATGACTCAGATGAATCAATAGAGTTACACATGATGGATGTTTAGAGTAAAAAAGCCAGACACCTAGCATGGTGATAAGCATGAGCTGTAAGGCTTTACATAATTGAAATTCACCCCAATTGACAATTAATTCTAATTTGCAGAACTTCTAGCAAGCAAAAATCAGAAGGGGGCAGCAATGAGCTGCCTGGGACAAAGAAATCAACCTAATAAAATGTGGTATATATACACAATGGAATTCTATGCCTCCATCAGAAAGAATGACATTGCCCCATTTGTTAGGAAATGGAAAGGCTTGGAAAAAATTATATTAAGTGAAGTAAGCCAAGCCCAAAGAAACATAGGTCCCATGGTTTCCCTTATTTGCAATATTTAGTATATGTATGAGTCAAGCAGAAAAGGTCAGATAAGGTGATGTTAGGAAAATGAACCCTAAGATATGTATTTAAATGTTTTTTTTTCTTTCATGCATTTGTTTCTAACGCATTTATAAGATTACTTCTTTGTTACTTTATATGTCCTTCCCCCACAGTATAACCCTGCTTTCACTGTATTTGATGTTGGTATAATTTGTGGAGGGGAAGGGGAAAAACAAGTCGTTTAAATAAGGATACAAGTGGACCCTTTGTAACAATGAGAAGTACAAGTTGTCATGTCAAACACCAACAAGAAAGGCACAGTGACCAAGGTGTTCAGACTGCTTGGAATAAGGTTCTGGAATATCCTAGCAGAGAACTAATCTAACCCAGCAGAAATGCCAGAGTAGGGTAAAAAATGATGTCAGTTGTACCAAGGGTCAGTCTTATTATAGTTATCCTAATTATCTTTTCCTTTGTAAGTTTAATTCCTAGAAGGATACTGACCAGAATCCTGGAGAAGATGCTATTGCAACTTCCCAGAGGAAGCAAATAGATCCCCACGTTACAGTTGTGTCCTGAAGTTCATGTATTGGGATGTTCACTTCTTCAGCAATTGGAGAGAGCTGTGCAGTTTCTTAGCTGAGACCCTATCAAGTCATTGCCTTCAACTAAGGCTGCTTTACTAAAAGCGACCGACATCCAGAAGACTAATCCCTATAGCAAATGAAGGCCTGTAAGTATTTCCCCTGGGGAATAGAACATTGGAAAGCCATACCAGATATAGAGCATGTGAGGTATCCATTACAATGGCTTACAAATCCACTCTTCTCTCTGTCCAGTCCTCCATCTGTGGGGATAATAAGCAGGACACAGTTCAGTTCTGTACATTTTCTTTCTTTTTTTTTATTTGCTTTTTTTTAATATTTTATTTTACTTGTGAACATACTGTACAGAGGGGTTACAATTACATGGGCTGGATAATGTGTACATTTCTTACCAATATTGCAGCCTCCTCCTTTGTTTACCCTTCACATCCCTTCCCAGCCTCCCCCCCCCAAGTCCCAATCTTTCTACCCCACCCCCCCGCGCCAACGTTGTAAAGTTCGTTTTGGACATGACAACTTGTACTTCTCATTGTTGCAACAGGTCCACCTGTATCCTTAAAAGACTTGTTTTTCCCCATCGCCTCCACAAGTTATACTGACATGAAATATAGTGAAAGCAGGGGTTATACTGCGGGGAAGGGACATACAAAGCAACAAAGAAATAATCTTATACATGCGTTAGAAACACATGCATGAAAGAAAAAAAAACATTAAAATACATATCCAAGGGTTCATTTTCCTAACATCGCATTATCTGAACTTTTCTGCTTGACTCATACATATACTAGATATTGCAAATAAGGGAAACCATGGGACCTATGTTTCTTTGGGCCTGGCTTACTTCGCTTAATATAATTTTTTCCAAGTCTTTCCATTTCCTAACAAATGGGGCAATGTCATTCTTTCTGATGGAGGCATAGAATTCCATTGTGTATATATGCCATATTTTCTTGATCCATTCATCTACTGAGGGGCATCTGGGTTGGTTCCAGATCTTAGCTATGGTAAGTAATGCTGCAATAAACATAGTTGTGCTGGTAGTTTTAGTGTGGTCTTGTTTGTAAACATTTGGGTAAATGCCCCAAAGTGAGCAGTTCTGTATATTTTTTATGTATAAATCATGACGCTTGGACAGTCTCTAAGGAAATTCATCTAAAACAAGCGTGCAAAATGTGAGGAAAGTATGGTGTATCTGGCCAGAACCCAAACAAAATGAGCACCACATTAGAGGATATTGTTTATTTTGCTTTCCCCTGAATACAACTTGTGTCAGAGACTTCTGTGTTGAATCACTTAAGGTTTTCTCAATTAGCCAGTCCTGTGGCAAACCCTGACACAGAATCTGCCATTTCTCTGAGCAAATTGCCTGTCCATTAATAGCAGCACCTCACAGAACTGAAGTAAAATCCTGACAAACCAATTTTTCAAACGAATTTCAGAGACTTCAGCTGAAAGCAAGACAGAAGAAAGAAGAATATAGTTCTCACAAGAGAGAAATAGATTTTCAGCTTTGACTGTTTATAAGAACTTGAGATGATAATGACTGGATAACCAGAATATCTGTTATTTTCAGGGAAAATGTCTCTATGTCTCATTCATCTGGTTACCCAAACATTCCAAATACTTGGATAGTATTTAAGGATCCACTTGCAAAGTATTGGCAATAGTTCTTCCACCCTACTTGAATTTTAAAAACATAGAATAAACAATCTGATATGGATTTTCACACCTATATTATTAGAGTTTAATAAAATCATCACTCTATTCCACATTATTGATACATTTATATGCATTTTTCTTTTTTCTTATATATAATTACTAACTTTTCTTGTCATGTTCTTGATACTCATTAATCCTCAGTTTTTGTTTATTGTTTTTTGTTTGTTTTGGCCAGTCATGGGGCCTGAACTCTGGGCCTGAGCACTGTCCCTCACCTCTTCAGCTCAAGGCTAGTGCTCTACCACTTTTGCCATAGCGCCACTTCTGGCTTTTTCTGCTTATGTGATGGTGAGGAATCGAACCCAGGGCCTCATGCATGCAAGGCATGAGGTACCACTTAGCTACCTTTCCAGCCCTAATCTTCAGTTTATTAGATTAGTATAGTATTTATTTTTACCAGTACCAGGGTTTCAACTCAGGGAATCAAGCTTGCTAGGCTTGCTCATTCAACTGGCACTAAACCTTTTAAACCAACCACCCAATCTCAATTTCTTGCTAGTTATTGTGGGGATGGAGTTTCATGGCACTTTCTGCCCATACATTCAAAGTATAATGCTTCAGATCTCAGAAATTCTGAGTGGCTGGGATTATAGCTATGAGTCATTGGTGTCTGACTTGCACTTCTTTTTAGATTATGAAATCAATATTATTCCTCTTTTTATGGTCTAATTTATAGAATTAAGGGGTTAGAAAAATAACCCCTTTATGAAGAAGAAAAGGTTATTTGTAATTTGCCTCTAGCATTTTATGTGTCACTCCTGCCTTGAATTTGAGTATTACAAAGTTAAATATATACAGAGCATTGGATCTATGCTTTTTCTCAATAAGAAATTTTCTTTTTATTTTATTTTTTTACTGTAAAGATACTGTACAGTTGGGTTACAGTTACATGAGTATGGTAATGAGTACATTTCCTACCTAGCATTGTTACCCTCTCCCTTGTTTGTCCCCTACCATACTTTCCCTCTCCACCTCCCCACGTTACCCTCCCCCAAGTGTCTTGTACATCTCATTGTTACAATGGGTCAAAAATAACTTTTCTATGAAAATTTTCTTCACTATCGGTTTTTTTAACTTTGATGTCGTTTCTCTCTCTAAGAATTTGACACATTTAAGTATACTTAAAATCTAAAAATTTTTAAATAATCTGATTGAGGTATCCTTTACACCAAGAAGTGTAATACCATATGTAGTAAAATTCTTTAGTATTATGTTTATTCAAAATATAACATAAACCATTACTGATGGTTCATGCGTGAGCCTTAGCAATTCAGGATACTGAGATCTGAGGATTGTGGCTCTAAGCCAACTTGGGCAGAAACGTCTGTGAAACTCTTCTATCAATAAACCAGAGGAAAACTTGTTTATATTCAACTGGGAGAAGAGTAGATCAAGTGGTAAGGCAAAAGCCTAGCATATAAAAATCCAGTCCTTGTACCCAAATGAAGAAAGAAAAGAAAGAAAATATAACAGATTATACATTGAAAGTTATGTGAGGACTGTCATAATTTCCTTTATGATTTCTTTCAGTTCAATTTATCAGCCCTTCCTTATTCAAAGATTTGTAACCTTGCTTATTTCAAAATACAGTATTTAATAAAGTTATCATTTTTGATAAATTGTTTTATCATTTTGATAAATAGCTTTATTCATTTTATTGTATTTTATTTCAGCATTTCCAGTGTCTTTTACACATTTTACCTTTCTCGTCTTCTACTTTAGGATTTCTCCTCTTTGTACATTACCACATATATAAATACATGTTTTGAACATTTATCTGTTAACTTTCGACTGTTTTGTTCACATATTTATAGGTGTTATAAAATCAAACGTTTCAATCCTCAGTTGATCACCTGGTTTGAAACTGGAGTATTCTTGAATATCTGATTATTTATCTTAAGTATTTTGTTTTGCAACATAGTGACAATGGTTATATTTAAATATAGTTTCAGGATGAATTGAAATTTTGTATAATATTTATCAAACAAATTAAGTAACTAAATGTATTTTACTACATAGCCAAGCATGGATTTATCAGACTATAAATTTATTTATCTACAATTAGGTTACAGCCTCTAAAGTATTAGGAATACATTAGTGCAAGAAATACTTTTTGTACTGAAGAGCTGAGGGACAGCGCTCAGGCCCAGAGTTCAAGCCCCACACCAACAAAAAAAAAAGGAAAGAAATACTTTTTGTGTGCACGTTGGTACCAGGGCTTAAATTTAAGGTCTGGGCGTGGTCATTCAACTCTTTCTACTGAGTCACAGATCTGCTTATGACATTTTGTTGGCTAATCAGAGAATCACAGAGTTTTTGGCTTATTTAGCTTTGAACCTGGACCCTCAAATCTAAGCCTCCCAAGGATCCTAGCTAGGATTTCAGATGTGAGCCAATGGTACCTGGCAGTGAATTCAATTTTTAAAAGAAATAACCTCTATTTCCCAACGCATTATTTAATTTTGACAGAGAATGTATACAATACTTCTTGATACATAAAAAAATGTTGGTATATTCACTTGTTAAAGTAAAGAAAATAAGACCAAATAACCCAAATTGCAGATCTCCAAGACGTTTAAAATAGAGACTGTCTGCATTGAGAGATATACATTTTTTTACTATAACGTTATCTCTCAGAGGATCTAAGGCACACTGTCAATAATTTGATGAGTCCTAGCCTAATAATAATAATAATAATAACCCCTGTTTTCACTGTATTTGATGTTGGTATAATTAGTGGAGGAGAAGGGAAAAAACAAATTGTTTAAATAGGGATACAGGTGGACCAATTGCAACAATGAGAGGTATAAGATGTTATGTTGAAAAACGTACTTTATAACTTTGGCAGGAGGAAGAGGAGGAAGAAGGGAGGGCAGGGGTGGTAAGGGGAAACAAAGAAGGAGGCAACAATGCTTGATAAGAAATGTATTCTTTACCTTGCTCATGTAATTGTAACCCCTCTGTATGGTATTTTCACAATTTAAAATAACCTTATTAAAAGAAAAAAATTATTAGTGTAAAAAGGATTGTAAGATTATCTTTGGTAACATTGTAGTTTTATTTTAACCTTAAATGTATTCTTCATGGTTGCACTTAGATCTGCAATTGAAAGCACCCTTTTTTAATGTTTTCTACACTATCATCTCTAATTCCTGGGCCTGCATCTATTTCTGGCCATTGCATAGAAAATATCAGCTAGATGCAGCTGGGATGACTGTGGCATTGTCAGATTGAACCCGTTTGGAAGAAAATGGTATTATTTTTAGCACAGGTCTTTGCTATATTTCCCTATTGTTCTGTCCTTTTGTACTCACTAGTTTTATTCCATGTTAAAATTAATATGAGAGAAACCTCATTTTTTATTGAAGTGTGCCATTTCCTTTTTGTCAATCTTGTAAAAATTGTGTGTGTGTGTGTGTGTGTGTGTGTGTTTCTGAAAACTTACTATTTGGGCTAGGTTGTTTGACACTGGTTAATTGTATTTAGGTTGCTTCCTATTCTTGTTAAACTTTCATTCAGAAATCCTGTTTAAAGCTCATGAAATTTTAGGTACACTCTGTTCTTGTTAATTATGACAACTGTTTTTGTTAATTAAGCCACATCCTGTTGCAAATTGTGGACCACTCTGAGCGGAGGCAAGGGACAGAACCCCTTGCCTTAGGAATAAAAAAAAATAACACTTAACTCCTTTAGGTGCTTGCCTGCTAGATTTCAGCTGATGGTCCACACTTCTGTAGAAGTAAGCTTTGATTTGTTAAGTATCTTTACAGTTAGCACCTTATTATGACCCAATGAATCTTGAGAGTCATTTCACTTAACATCTTTTATGGTCATATGTACATAGCTTTTGAGCTTTTCTGATTGTCTGGTAAAATTATGTTAGACATATGCTAGTTATTGCAAATCACTCTGTACAGTACCTTTACAATAAAATATTTTAAAAAGAAATGTACTCTCTGAATATCACCTTTACAATAGCATAAATAAATTAAAAATGTTAAATTCAGCATGCTAATGTTGAGTTGCACATCGATTTTATTTCTTAGTAATCTGTTCTTAGTAACCTGTTTGTTTGCAAATTGAAGTTCTATTTGCTATTTTTTTTTTCGTGTCTGGACTGTTCAAATAATTTGAGGCAGTGAGCAGCAAGAATTGTGAGTATCAAAATCAGAGATACAATTTGTTGATGAAGTAGGGTAGTTGGGGCATTTAATCAGCAAGGGAAATTGCTGACTGCCCACTGAGAAGATAGAAGAAATTTCAGCTGGGTGCTTATCAAGAACTGAGAATGTACTTAGAAATTTCTAGGGCTGGTTGGGTAATCTAAGGAATTGTAAGCTCTGAATAAAAATATATGTGTCTGTATCCTGAGTTTTACATCCCGAAAGATGAGTATCCCGCCCACTAGGGTTAGAGTTAGGTGAACTACTCAACTAACAACAATCAGTGATCTTACTATACCAGGAGTAAACATAGATTCATGGGGAATAAAATCAGGCATAGCAGGACTTTCTCCTCTGACCATCAATGATGGAATAATCAGTATAATCCTATGGTCACTGTAAGGATCCTTTTAGGGATCCTTCTGTTTAGCTGTTTCAGACTAGGAATTTTTACCAGTTAGGAAAATCTATTTATAATTAATGGAGCCCACTATATGGAGCCTTCTGATGTCTTCCTCCTTCCAACACTCCCTCCTAGGCCTTAAGGCAATTATTATGAGGTAACTATAACGAGGGTAAAAGATTTATGACCACCCATGGCTGTTAAAACTGTGTATGGCCATTGGCTCACGCCTGTAATCCTAGCTACTCAGGAGGCTGAGATCTGAGGATCATGGTTTAAAGCCACCCTGGGCAGGGATCTCCATGAGACTCTTATCTCCAATATACCACTAGAAAACCAGAAGTGGTGCTGTGGCTCAAGCAGTAGAGCGCTTGCCTTGAGCAGAAGAGCACAGGGACAGCGCCCAGGCCCAGAGTTCAAGCCCCATGACCAACCAAAAAGAAGCAATCAAAAACTGGGTATGGCGAAACAAATGCCTGCTTGATTGAATGGATAAAATATTCTGTTGGCAGTTATTATGCATGTGTGGCAGGTAGACCAAGATCTCAGATTTTCCCCTTCCTTTTGAGATGAATAATGGATCCTGCTGGCTTGGCATGCATGATAGCCCTCTTCCAAGACAAGATAACTTGGAGGAACAAGTTCAATAACATGTTGTCATTACTATTTCCTATGATTAAGGACTCAGATGAATTAAAGCCAACTAGGTTGGTTAAGTCAGTTTCCCATAAATGTAACTTCATCTCATGCCTCTCTAGGCAGTGAAGAGAATCAAGAGTTCCTAAGAAAGATATTTGGATACAGTGAAATCCCGTCTTATGAGGAGATGGGAATGCATCTGCTCTCACTATTGCTAGAGCTCATGTTTGGTAATATTGTAGAGTGTAGAGAGCTGTGAGAGGCCGCACCTGGAAGATGGCGCCGGCTTCCGCCCTCTGCCTTCCGGATGGTGAGTGCTCTCTGTGGTAAACAACTCCTTATATGGCTAAGGCAAAGAATCTGGCTTGCTTCCGCGTACCTGAACCTATTGGTGGTTCCCACGTTATGTATCAGGGTTGGCTACCCAGCGGGTACTTAAGGCTGTGGGGAATTCTCCCCGTTGTTGGGGTCAGAAGATTAATCAAAGGTCCTGAATAAACTGCAGAGAGAAGAGTTCGGTGTCGCGTCTGCCTTGCTGGTCGAGGTGGTCGTGACAGGTTGGTGCCCCGTACGGGGACTCAGCCATAACCCCAACGAGGACTCAGAACTCTCTGCGGTCAGGGTGGTGCACTGGTAAGTTCCCAGGTAAAAGGGGGAATCCGCTACAAGAGCGGGGGTAAGTCCCCAGGTAAAGGGGGAATCCGCGACAAGAGCGGGGAGTAAGTTCCCAGGTAAAAGGGGAATCCGCGACAAGAGCGGGGGGATTTTTGCTCTTCTCTGTAGATAAAGAGAGAGCGAGAACCCGGGGCTAGTAAATAGAGTAGCCAAAAGTGAAAGTAAAAGTTTGTTTACCAGCTTTAAATGAATGAGCTACTGCACTCAAAAAAGTTAAAAATAAAAAAGAGTACTTTAGAGAGATTTCTGAATGAATGTGACATCGTTGCCCCATGGTTCGCTGTCTCTGGAAGCCTCACGGTGGCCTCTTGGGAGAAACTAGGGAGGGACCTAGATTTTGCCTCTGAACAAGGAACGCTTAAGAGCGGAGTGAGACCAATATGGAAATTGATAAGAGGCTGTCTTGAGGACCAGCGCTGCAGTGAGGTGGTAGAGAATGGTCAGGCCACCCTAGAAATGCTGCAGGAAGAAAAATCGGAAAGGGCAGACAGCGAAAAGGAGGAGAGCAGGGGGGGGTTATACCCCGATTTTGCCGAACTAGAGACCTCTGAGTCTACAGACTTAGAGGAACTACAATCACTCATAGAACAAATAGAAAAAACAAAGATAAGAAAGAGGAGGAAAGGGAAGGAGAGAGAGGACCCAGATAAAGACGAATGCACGCCCTCCGTGCACCGCGCCACACCTTCGGCCCCTCCGCTCTATGCGGAAGACCCCGGAAATGGCAGCCCCGGCTGTTCTTTCAGCCCAGGTGTGTGGAAAGCGGTCAGAACCGAGTTACATCTAGCGTGTCCGATATTTCAGGATCCACAAGGACAGCGGTATCATGAACCCTGAGATTTTAAGGTGATAAAATCTTTAGCTGAGTCTGTGCGGACATACGGAATCACGGCCTCCTTTACTGTGGCCCAGGTGGAGGCCCTAAACAGACACTGCATGACGCCCAATGATTGGAGTGGGCTCGCACGAGCTTGTTTGAGCCCAGGTCAGTATTTAGATTGGAAGGCCTTTTTGATTGAATTTGCTAGTGAAGAGGCTGCGGCCAATCAGGCTGCGGGAAACCCAGCTTGGGACAGAGATATGCTGCTTGGAATGGGCTGGGAAGGTGGCTCAGTGGTAGAGCACTTCCCCTGCATTCATGAGGCCCTGGGTTCGATTCCTCAGCACCACATAAGCAGAAAAAGCCAGAAAGTGGTGCTGTAGCTCAAGTGGTAGAGCACTAGCCTTGAGCTGAAGGGCTGAGGGACAGTGCCCAGACCCAAAGTTTAGGCCCAGGAAAAAACCTATTCAAAAAACGCTGCAAATTTGTCTAAACAGTTGTGTAGTTATCTTTTAGGTAATTGAACTGGGGAGTTCAACAACCTGATGGAACAGCTCAGGGTTGCCATCGTCATGGTGAACTCGACCTGAGTGGATGCCGGATTGGCGGAGGGGTTATCTTCATGGATCTCCGCTGCTATGAATCATCTCAAGGAGTGGGCGGGTTTGGGAGCCCTGACAGGCCTCCTGGTATTAGCCTCCTTGGTATGTCTGTGGTGCATTTGCCAAATTAGAGGTTCTCAGTGTCGCAGTGCAGCCATGATTATCCAAGCCTTTACAGACAATGGAGCAGGTCAGTCCCCCCAAGTGTGGCTTGCCACCCTAAAACAATGAACACAGATTGCAAAGCCAAAGTACTGCAGTCGAGAGGCATGAGTTTTGCCCTCGAGGAGAGCATGTTTGATTGCACACGGGTTCGATTCGTCTTTTCCCGTCCTTGTGAAAAACGAATCAATGGACAGGCTGAGTCATCCCTAGAGAAGGCGCCCTCTGGGAGAAGGCTTGTATGCAGTCCTTGCATTGCACAACAGGGATCAGACCTCTGTTCTCATCTGTGTTCTTTAAACAAAAAAGGGGGAACTGTAGAGAGCTGCGAGAGGCCACACCTGGAAGATGGCGCCGGCTTCCGCCCTCTGCCTTCCCGATGGCGAGTGCTCTCTGTGGTAAACAACTCCTTATATGGCTAAGGCAAAGAATCTGGCTTGCTTCCGCGTACCTGAACCTATTGGTGGTTCCCACGTGGTGTATCAGGGTTGGCTACCCAGCGGGTAATTAAGGCTGTGGGGAATTCTCCCCGTTGTTGGGGTCAGAAGATTACTCAAAGGTCCTGAATAAACTGCAGAGAGAAGAGTTCGGTGTTGCGTCTGCCTTGCTGGTCGAGGTGGTCATGACAGTAGAGGAGTTAAATGCTTGAAGCTCTTCTGTCAAATGGAGCAGAGGCTGTCCTTTGGTTCAATTTTGGCTATCTCCTTCACCCTGGCATTTTAAAAACCAAAGCTGTCTCCAAGCCTAGGAATCAAATAGCAGCTGGATATGAGCCACGACAAATTTGATGCCACTATTAATATTAATGTGAGCTAGGTCAATTATATCTATTATAACCAACAGAGGTTTTGTCACTTTTATAGTAAATGGAATTGTAGTACAATTATGACCCACTAGCAAGATGGCACGGGAAGCAGTATATGGTTCTTAATACAATTCTGCTAGAAAATTTGGTGGGTCTATATACCCTGATTTTTTGGGGGGAGGGGAACGTCAATGTTGCACCATGTTTTCTGAACCTAGAACCCTAGATGGGACCATCAACTAAAAAGTCAGAGATAGATAGCCTCCTTCATAACTGGCTAACACAATCATTTGGAAGGGCATTATGGACTTAATTCTTTTTTATTTTTGGGGTCTGTCGTGGAGCTTGAAATCTGGGCTTGGGTGCTGTCCCTCACCTCTTCAAGCTAAAGGCAATCACTTTACCTCTTGATCCACAGCACCACTTCTGGTTTTCTAGTGGCTTATTGGAGATAAGAGTCTCACGGACTTTCCTGCTGGGGTGGCTTTGAACTGTAATCCTCAGATCTCGGCCTCCTGAGTAGCTAGGATTACAGGTGTGAGCCACAGGTGCTGGCTATGATCTTAATTCTTATGTCCTTTACATGTCCCTCATGGGGACAATGGCATTAATTGGGAGTTATGCGACTAATTTATAGAATCATCAATACTTCCTTAGACAAATTTCAGTATTATACCATTAGTTAAGTACAGCTGAGGTAGAGAGGCAGATAATGTTAAAAGAATTTGAAGAAAACATCAGAAAGTACAAAGAGGGGGATTGTGAGAAAGGGCATCTTTTCTATCAGCAAGTGGGGCTTCCTTTCTGTTCATCTTGAGAGAATTGTCCTGAAAAATTCCTGCTTTGGCCAGATGGCTTGGCCCTAGTTGATTGTGGTTTAGTTGCATTCTATTTCTGGTACACTTTTTAATTAAGATGCCCAGTTCCTGCTAATAAGACATCCTTTTCCTGTTAACGGATGTATCCTGTTCCTGTTAATTATGTCACATCCTGTTGCTGATTTTAAAGCTGAGCTTAGCCAATCCAAACTGGGGACAAGGCCCTCTGCATTATGGATAAAAGAGGAGCAGCCTAACTGTTTTCTGTGCTTGTTTGCTAGATTTTGGCTGATGGTACACAATTCTGTAGAGGTAAACATTTGTTTTTTTCTTTATTTTTTACCATGTTTAAATAGTTATACAAAGGAAGTGTCATTTAACAAAGATATGTATGAATACAGTAAATCTTGATCAGTGTTAACCATGTGAACATTAACACCACCCTTTGACCCACCCCTTTCCTTTTCTTAATTTTGTATTATGTACAATTACTTCTTGAATGTATTCTCTTCCTCTTCCCTTTTCCATTTGTCTCCCTTTCTCTTCTTGGCCTCATCCCCTCTCATTAATATACCTCTTTCCTAGTGCTTAGTTTGTTGGGCTTTGATGTAGTCTTTCTGAAAATTATGCTACTTGAACTTTCCAATGAGTCTATTATACATCAGTTAATTCATTGATAGCCACTTGCATAACTCCCAACATATTTACTTTGTCTTGACAACTTCTTTTTGGGTTAGAGTCCTTATTCCTAGGTGACACATCAACATCTAGAGGTATATCTAACAATAATATGCAGCATGTAGTTTCTTTAAAATTGAATTAATCTCTAAGTAACTTACCATGAGAAAGCATCTTTACAATGTTAAATTTTCTCATTCTTATGACCTCTTTATCTACTTTCCTCTCAGGTCTTTTATATTTGTCAGGGAAATCTGGTTTGACTTCCATATATTTTATGTAATAATATTTAAAATATATTTTTATTTTTGTAATTGTGAATAAAATGTGTTGTTTCTAAGCTCCTTGCAGATGGCTAGTTATCATCAATTGTAGTGAAATAAAATTTTGACTTATCAGAGCACACTCATGTGAATAATAGATTATACTACAAACTAATAAAATCTAAATGGAAGCTCAGATATTAAGTGTTGGTTTCTGAAAGATGTAGCATATGAAATCATCTTTCTCATTGGTTCAGGACCTGTTTGTGTTGGAAGCTGATGAATCACATAAGTAACCCATAAGTACACTGAGATTACACATAACTAACAGTAGCTTATTGCATAAACACACTGAAAACTAATTTGGAGTATATTTTTCTAGTCAACAGGCAAGTTTCAACTAATTGAACATAATTGAGACAAGACCACACTAAAGCTACCAGCACAACTATGTTTATTGCAACATTATTTACTATAGCTAAGATATGGAACCAACCCAGATGCCCCTCAGTGGATGAATGGATCAAGAAAATGTGGTATATATACACAATGGAATTCTATGCCTCCATCAGAAAGAATGACATTGCCCCATTTGTTAGGAAATGGAAAGACTTGGAAAAAAATATAGTAAGTGAAGTAAGCCAAGCCCAAAGAAATATAGGTCCATGGTTTCCCTTATTTGCAATAATTAGTATATGTATGAGTCAAGCAGAAAAGGTCAGATAAGGTGATGTTAGGAAAATGAACCCTAAGATATGTATTTAAATGCTTTTTTTTCTTTCATGCATTTGTTTCTAAAGCATTTATAACATTATTTCTTTGTTGCTTTGTATGTCCCTCCCCCACAGTATAACCCCTGCTTTCACTGTATTTGATGTCGATATAATTTGTGGAGGGGAAGGAGAAAAACATGTCATTTAAATAAGGGTACAGGTGGACCTGTGGCAACAATGAGAAGTACAAGTAGTCATGTTGAAAACGAACTTTACAACTTTGTTGTGGGGAGGGGAAGATTGGGTGGGGATTCTGGGGGACGCTGGGAAGGGATGGGAAGTGTAAACAAAGGAGGAGGCTACAATGCTTGATAAGAAATGTACTCATTATCTTGCCTATGTAATGGTAACCCCTCTGTACAGTATTTTTACAATAAAAAATAAATGAAAAAGAAAAAAATAAACATAATTGAGAATTAGCCAATCATTGGCAGCCAACTGGATATTCTGCAACTAAGCAAATGTTTACTATAATCAATAAGATTTTTTAAAGTTTTTCTTCTGTTTGATCCTCCAAAATTCACTAATGACATTGCTAAGTGGAACTTTCCCAAATTCTATTGATTATGAATTCTGTTTAGTGTGTGCTTCCCAATTCACAAACCATTCTTTATTCAAATAAACCAGTAAATTTCATTTAACAAAGTTTTGGTTTTAAAAGATTATTTTTTCTGTCAGTCGTGGGGCCTGAACTCTAGGCCTGGACTCTGTCCCTCAGCTCTTCAGGTCATGGCTAGCGCTCTACCACTTAAATCACGGCACCACTTCTGGCTTTTTCTCCTTATGTAGTGCTGAGGAATTGAACCCAGGGCCTTGTTCATGCAAGGCAAGCACACTACCACTGAGCCACCTTCCCAGTCCCTAAAGGATTAAAATTTATATGCTAATGCTGAGGTAGATCTCAGGTCAAAAGTATAGTTGGGGCCCATTTGATTAGACATAGTTTATGAGCGGCTGCATACACACAGGGATTATGTCCCATTATAATACTTTAAGAACTTTCCCAAGTATCTTACTGATGTTATCTCACATTCAAATACTTACAAGTTGGTCTAGTACATATGTATGTGTGTGTTTAATTGAATTTTTAAGAACTACATATTGTTTTACACATTACACAGAAAATGTTACAGAATAGAGCTTTAGTTGGATTATTAGCATTTTCTTCTTTAAGATAATTACAATGATGCTTTGAGTGAGGAAAATAGCTATTTTATTTGGAATGCTAAAATGTCAGCAATAATAACCAAAATATTATTTTAGTTTTATATTTTCATGTTGTACATTCTTTAAAAAAAATCCCCTACAACTTATAATCAATTCCAAATAAGATTGGAAGAAAGTAATTAATCTTTAAAGCAACCAACCTTCAATATGAGAAATGTTATTCTAATTAAGCATTTTCCACTTCTGCAGAAAGGGAGCAAATAAATTAGTGTACTGGGCCTGAGAATTTGATCAAAAGAATAGGTTATGTTAATAGTGCTAAAAAGAAAAAAAATCTCTGAGAGATATAACTAATTCAACTGTCTTTTATTGGATCTGGAAAATAAAGCTTTAGAAGTAAGTCAAAACAAAACAAAACGATAGAAGTAGAATCCCTATACTTTTTGGATACTTGTAGTTCAAATTATGGAGATTAGATCTGAATCACATTTGTATTTAACTGTTCACTTTCCAATTAATGCATACGTTCATATAAGTTGCTTTTTAATAACAAGGCACACTTATTATATTTACACCATTAGTGTTTCCTTAAACTCATGAAAAATTATATTCTCTAATAATATGTTACTTCTGTTTTATTTATTATAGTATACTCATTAAAAGCTATTTTCAATGTTATCTTTACTTTCATCTTTATTTACTTATAGTGCAAAAAATGTGATATGGATATGGCACTGTGTTCACACTACTAATTTCATTTTCTTTCACTCTGATTATGCTTGTTTATAACTTCACTTATTTTTAACTCATATCAAATGGTTACTATAAAATAAAATAAAAGGCAACATATTGTCTCAGTGGTTCAAGACAGAAAATTAAGAAGAGAAATACATGAATGATTTTTGTCCATTTAAGAAATCAAACATTGAAATATATATATATATATATTCATATGCATATATACACAAACACAACTCTCTCAACTCTTGCCACATAGACTATCTACATATCTACTATATATCTATCACCCACTGTATATCCAGCTGTTATCTTCTATCTCTGTTATCTATCTACCAAGTATCTCAATATTACTTATCTGAAATTCTTGGAACCAATATTTTTATTTTTTTCAGATTTTAGAATATGTAGTTTGGCATGCTGTAAGACTACTAAATAAGAAACTTTAAAAACAAAAGTCCTTAGGGTTTTAATTATACAATAATTTACACCACCCTGCCCCATCTTGCCAAGAAAAGGAACTATTTTTGTACATAGTTTAACAATACCGTATAAGCTACCTTTCCACTAGTCAATATCTCTCAGATATAAAATACACTTCTATTGTTTTAGTGGAATTATTCAATTGTTATAATAATATTGGAATAATATGTCAGGTAAGTGGAATTATTCAATTGTTATAATAATATTGGAATAATATGTCAGGTACAGTTGTCAATAATGATTGTCTATGTGGTAATTTGCTCAAAACACATTTGAAGTTCCCACTTTGAATACACTAAAGAACTGTATGTGAAAAGTTCTTAATAGGAATTTAACATCTCAGCAATAATAACTAAGCATATAAATATATGCACTTATTGGAAAGAGAACAAAGCAGATGTGACTCATAGCTTATCTCTGTAATTTGAAGTACACGTACATATTCTTTTTTTGTCAAATTCTTAGGGCCAATATAATGCATAGCTTTATTTTCTCCCTTCCTATATATATGAACTATTAGGACATTCCTAGGAAAGTCCAAATTCTGTACTGAGATTGCCGAATTCTGGGAAAAAATGAATTTATGAAATTGTAAAGTGAAATCTGTGTTAGTTTTACTGTCAAGCCTCAAACTACAAATAATATAAACACAGTGTGTGATGAATCCTTTGTTGAGAATTTTTTAAAGGGCATTAAGCTTGAATATATAGAGGAAAAAATATAACACACAGAGCATTCAGTATTAGCTGTAGACTGAGGTATCCACTTTCAAATATGCACTGAAGGTCTTGGAATATATATCTCTTGCTGAGAAAGGAAAACTCCTGTAACAGAACTCCTGTGATAGTAAAAAGAGCATCACTTATAGATCTGCTAGTAAATTTTCTTTCTAGTCATAACATCGATTAAGAACAAAAAGCTCCCTTTATTTTCTTCATATTGATGGTTCAAGCCTATAATCCTAGCTGTTTATGGTACTGAGATGAGGATTGTTGTTTAAGGCATCCTGAGCTCCTACCTTCTTTTAACCATACCAAAACCAGAAACGGAAGAGTGGCTTATGTAGTATAGAACCAGCCTTGAGTAGAAACACTAATGGACAGCACCCAAGCACCCAGACCCTGAGTACAAGCCTCTGTTCACACACACACACACACACACACACACACACACACACACACACACATACACACAACTAATAATAATGTGTCTACAGATTGTCACGTGAATATGAAATATTTCCTTCTTTTTATATGAATGCATTTTGAAATGTACCTATTGAATTACATATAATTCCATTGTGAAATGCTTTCCTTAATTTATGCATTAAAATTTAATTTTAAGTGGGTGAAAGTGTTATCTATTAATTTTGTTTCAGGTTAATTCCCAATATTTGGCATTATGTATCTAAGTTGTAAGCTGTGTTTAACAGGGATAGAATGTAACTTACAATTCTTCTATTACTCCTGTTAATATCTGGCTCTGGTCCTACTCTCCACATTTGCATAGATCCCTTGTGCTTTTTCCTGACCTGTTCAATTTTTCAAATAAAGGGTATCCTTAACAACTTTTTCTACTAGACTTAGCTGATTTTCTGGTACCCTTAATTCATTATATGTTTCAATGGCTGGGTTGTCGTATTGTACTATAAAATTTATTTGCCCATTTCCTATTAAAACATTAAGATCCAGTGCAAAAGAGCTATGTAATTTAGTCATTTTATATTGAATTGTCTTATGCATAGTATTTAGTGGTAAGTATTAAATTCTGTGTTGTAAGTAAAATGTATGAAATTAAAAGTTTCTTTTTAAGTTTTTTATTAAACATTCTGAAATATAATTCCTTTATATTCAGTCATGGAGCTTGATCAAAGAGCCTGGATGCTGTTGCTCAGATCTTGCACTTAAGGCTACTTGCACTCAAGGCTAGCACATTACCACTTTAAGCTAAGGCAACACTTCCCATGTTCTGGAGGTTAATTGGAGGTAAGAATTTCATAGACTTTCTGGTCTGGACTAACTTTGAACCGTAATTCTCAGATCTCAGGCTCATGTGTAGC
Source organism: Dipodomys spectabilis (assembly GCF_019054845.1). Classification (NCBI taxonomy): domain Eukaryota; kingdom Metazoa; phylum Chordata; class Mammalia; order Rodentia; family Heteromyidae; genus Dipodomys; species Dipodomys spectabilis. The sequence continues at coordinate 199,963 of NW_024871506.1, forward strand.
GAGGATTATGGACATGAAAGTTAATTCTTACATTTCAAAAACCCCTCCAAAGTACATTGAAAATGTTTTGTTAAATGTAATGATAGTTAATGATATTCAAGAAAATAATTTTTAAATACATAAAACTTGAAATTATATGTATAATTTTGCTCTTGGAAGGCATTTTAATTCTGGGTGCATCATTATGTTCTTCTTAATTTAATTTAATTTAATTTATGTTTTTTATCCTATACTGGAATTTGAATTCAATTTTGCTTAATTTTTTACCTTCAAGTTTGATGCTCAACCTCTTGAGCCACACCTTCACTTCTGACTTTTCCTTAGTTAACTGAAAATAATGAGTCTCTTGAATTGTCTGTCCAAGCTGGCATTGAACCATGAACTTCAGATCTCAACCTTCTGAGCATGTAAGATTACAGCTATGAAGCACTGGTTCCCTACTCAGAACAATTGTATTCTATGTAAAACAATCATGAAAACAAATGAATAAAGTAGTAGTCCATTTTTTATGACTATGTACTTTTATCAATACAGATATGTTTCTTCAGATGAAAAATATAAACATCATTTTCACGCCTTTGCTATTTTATTATTTAATATAACCATATTGATACTTTCTATTGTATACATATGTCTATTTAGGCATATTCCAAAAGTGCACTTCTTATATCACGAGTCCTATAAATACTTCTTTTGAAAAGTGTATTTTTTAAACAGAGTCTTTAACTTACAGTTCAATAATTATCATTTGCATTGATTAAAATCTCCCCTCGTCTTTAACAATACGCTTTTCTACTTAGAGACACTGTAAATTTTTATGCCTTGTAATGCTCATAGCTTAGCATTCTTGTACCAAAGTGCATCTTAATTATTATATTCAAAGACAGTTACTTGACTCCCCCACCCCCAAAGTATTCTTGACTTCCCTCTGCTTTGTTTATGTAATAATGCTAGTTGTTTTTTAGAGCCTCTTGGGTAAAAGTCTGTGATTAATATTCAGTCTGTCTTACTTTGTAATCAGTGTTTCTGAAAGGTTGTTATCAGTTCTCTCCAAGGGCCTTACAAATCCTGAATCAGGAAAACATACCACGGCAATTTAATTAAACTTTGACCTCAGCTTCACATCAATGGCAAAGTTATATACCTACTCATTATCTATGCAGTAAGTGATGGTTCAATCTTTATTTTGCTATTGCAATAGCATGTTTATCTATACATGTATGCATTTGCAGCCACATATTTTAACACATAATATGTAAGTACAGTTGTGAACTGTATACCTGGTTTCACTAAATTGCTTAGTATCCCTGCCCCTCAAGAAGACAATAAGTTTCATTAAGCAGCCCTTCTGGGACAGTCTATCCTTGTACCTTTCCTGTAAATAGTTGCAAGCCTGATAGCTCTGTAGTAAGTTCAAGATGGTTCGTATTATTTAAATATTATCACAGGTCAGTGCAACCTGTTCAAAATCCTATGTGTCCTGGATAAGTTTAAGTAGCTTCTTTTAAAAGGAACATTAAAATAAGAAAGAAAAAATATATTGAAATTTATACACTGTCAGTAGGAATGTAGAATTCCATTATTTTCTTAGTAAACCTTCCTGAGAAAAGAGTTCCTACCACAAAAGACTAGAGCTTAACAAGTACAAATGAATAAGTAACTGAAAAATAAAGCCTATATAGTAGTACATGTACTAACCCTAAAGGAGAAAAATAAGAAAAAGGTGTCTCTATATTTGCATGATTTTGTAACATTCTGTCTTTGTGGTTTGTGTTTGCATTGTTTTTTATTTGTGTGTGTATGTGTGTGTGTGTGTGTGTGTGTGTGTGTGTACAGGCTTTTAGTGTGAATTTGGAGTCTCTCCCTCTTACTTAGGTATATCCTGTCAAAGCTGGTGCACTACAACTTAAGTCACATCTTCACTTATGGCATTTTGATGGTTAATTAGAAATGAGAGTCTCATAGACTTTTCTGTTCAGCTTAGCTTCAAACGATCATCCTCTGATCTGAGCCTCCTGAGTAGTTGGGATGACACATATGAGCTGGCACCCTTGATTCTATACTTTTTCTAAAAACATTTCTAAATTATCTACTGTGAACTACTTGCCATGCTCTCTAATTTATCTTATAAAGCTATGCAATGTTTTGTGCCATTATTGAACAGATAAATATAGGTGTGTCAACTTACTTATTAAAATAAATAAGCGTTATGATAAATCCTAAATACTTCATGTTAAATAAAAATATTTCAGAGGCCAGGTTATAGATTGTAAGATAGGAATGCCAAGATGCTAACTTAGTTCCTCACAAAAATAATGCAAGTAAGCAGTCATCACCACAGAGTGTAAGAAAATAAAGCTTATCATAAAGAGAGAAGGGAAACATTTTGAGAAACAATGTCATGGTGTTAATGGTCTCTGTGATCTTAACATACATATTTTGAAGTGAAAAAATCAGCAATTGTAAGCAAATATTCAGAAATGCTTTTGAGGATCTTATTTCTTTTTCACTTAATTTCTGATTTGACAAGTGAACAGGTTTAAATCATTAAATAGAATGCTTATGCCATTAGGTCTTATTTTATATATTTTAAGTGGAAATTTACCTAAAATATAATGAATCATTCAAGTATGTTGACTTTTCATGAATTACTTACTCAGTAATTTGTGTCTATAGGAAAACAAGTTCAGGTAACATTCAGCACTTAGTTATTTCAACATAGATTTCAGAAATAACCATTTTTCATAAGGGATGTGTCAGTTTATATCCTTTAATGTGAAGTATAATGTGTGCATTGTTGATTTATAAAGTTTATGAGTTTATGAAATTTTTTTGAGTTCACTAAAACTGATATTTGTCTGAGACACAGATAACAAAGGAACATGGACCCCGGTTCTTTTTTAAGAAAAAACAATCAGCAGGAACAAAAATCAAACCACAGAAAGGGCTTTGTGAGCAAATTGTGATGAATTGTCAGCATACAGGTAGGATTCGGATCAATTTCAAATTTTTCAATGCCTACTGTAAATTATTTTGACTGAAATCTAAGTGGTTTACTTGCATTCTCACCCTACATCCCATATCTGAAGATTATCTTTCATAGTCTTATTAATGATGTCTTTCTGAAGCTTCTAGTGTTACCTGCTCAACATTTTTTAGGTCTAGATCAAATATTGATATAAACTGTAATACTTTCCTCAAATAATGTATCACATTTTGGTCCAGTGTCTTCTTTCCTACCTCTGCAATTAACCACAGATATGCTTCAAAAGGAAGAAATAACTTTTTGTCATTGAATTCATCCAGTTTGTATGAAATTGGTTTATATGATTAGAATGAAGTATATAAGTTAATACATTAATGAATAATTAATGATTATGCAATGATTCATCTCACTTAAACCACCCTAATTAAGGGCTGGTAAGTTGGCTCAGTGGTAGAGTGCTTGCCTTGCATACATGAGGCCCTGTGTTTGATTCCTCAGCACCATATAAGCAGAAAAAGGTGGAAGTGGTACTGTGGCTCAAGTGGTAGAATGGTAGCCTTGAGCTGAAGAGCTGAGGGACACCGCCCAGGCCCAGAGTTCAGGCCCCACGAGCAACAAAAACCAAAAACACGCTAACTAATAAAAATATTATTTCTTTTTAATATCATACTCAGCACAGTTTCTGAAACTTAGTGCTAAATTTCTATCACACTGACAAATACAATCCAAGATGATACAACTAGATATATTTATTGGTTGCCTACAATATACCAAAGAACGAAGCTTTGTAGTTTAACATATGGTTACATTTAACTTCTGTGTGTTTATTAAGTAACATCACAATACCTGATTAAGGGAAGTGGAACTAATCAGAAATGTTATGTGATTATTAAAGGTCATGCACTAATAAATAGAGTAACAACTCACTCCAGGAAAGAGCTTTTCCAGAGTAGAATGGGAAATAGTAAATGGTTATGTTGAAAATAAGTTTTCTTTTTTTGCGGGGGGAAGGGTTCCCGTCGTGGGGCCTGAACTCTGTGCCTGGGTGCTTTCCCTCAGCTCTTCAGCTCAAGGTTAGCGCTCTACCACTTGAGCCAAAGTACCACTTCCAGCTTTTTTTCTTTTTGCTTATGTGGTGCTGAGGAATCGAACCCAGGGCCTCAGTCATGCAAGGCAAGTGCTCTACAACTGAGCCACCTTCTCAGCCTGAAAACAAGTTCTCTATGTAGAGAAATACAAGAGTGTATTGAAGAAACTTTCACGTGATTGAAGAAGCCATTTTTAGGGAATATAGTGTGACTATAGAAGCAGGCAAAACAGAAAAGAGTGACAAATAATCATACAGTTAATTTGAAGAAATATATAGACAATACAGAGATACTTATTTTAAGCTTTGTGCCTGAGGAAGAATTAAGAATTGACATGGTATTATACATATGCAGAATTTTTTAAAGAAATAAAAATTATGAAGTTACTGAGATTACTCATATTTGTCAAATATGAAAGTATTTAAAGAGAGAGTCTATTTTTCTTTATTTTTTTTCTTCCCCCATCTCTATTTCAACTCAATATCTTGTACCTGTTCATCTGGTGTTCTTTCACTTGGACCATGTCTCCAGTCTTGCTTTTCTTGCTGAGCATTTTAGAAATAAAGTTTAGTGGACTTTGTTGCCTGGGCTGTAAAATAATGAGAAACTGCCTCTATGATGATGTGTCTCTTTTGCCTTTTACTGAAACAATCTGTCCTCCCTACAGCCATGATCCTCTGCCTCAGCCTCCTGACTAGCCAGAATTAGATGCATGAGCCACTAGCAGATGGTCTGAAGCCAGATTTGCAATAGATCATTTAATGTATGATCAAGATATTTGGTCAAGTGTAAGAAGATAAGTAATTGTGAATCAAAATAGAAGTGTCTTTAAATGCCTAGTTCAGGACAAGTAAAGTTCTGAGTTTCATAACCCAAGAGTTCTGTGAACTGAACTATCCTAAATCAACAAAATTCTGTTATTCTGAAATTTGCAATAGGCCACAGAATTACCACACCCCTCTGTGTTTCATAGAACCAAAGGAGATGCTTCTGAAAAATAAAATAAAAGAAAGGAGCATAATCTAAGTATGTAACTCAACTTAGCAAGCTGTTTAAATAAAGGACAGAAGTTAATAATATTTGTTGTTTATAACTAAGGTTTATGTGGGTTTTGCTTGGTTCTCCTAGAGATTTTCTTTTGGGTGGGTCCAGTTGTGGGGCATGAACTCTGGGGCTGGGCACTGTCCCTCAGCTCTTCAGCTCAAAGCTAGCACTCTACCATTTCAGCCACAGCGCCACTTCCTGCTTTTTTCTTTTTGCTTATGTGGTGCTGAGGTATCAAACCCAGCTCCTCAGTTATGCAAGGCAAGCGCTCTACCACTGAGCCACCTTCCTAGCCCTCTTCTATAGATTTAAAGGAATGAATACAGGGTTTGGGACAGAGTTTGCATGGTGCAGCATTTGTCCAACATGAGAAAGCCTTAAGTTTTAGTGCCTAATACTTCAAACATAAAGAGATCTAGAATTCCATCAACTCCAAACTCTGTAGTTATTTGTGATGTTTGAGAAAGGGTAATTCCGTAAGAAAACAAAATTAGCTTCCACATTCAGAAAATAATACAAGGTAAGAATTTAATGCTTCATCTGTATAAAACACATTTTTACTTTTAAATCCACTTTGCGAATGCATTCCAACTTTATCCCGTGCCTTGCACTTTATTTATTTTAAACTATTTTGTGATGCTTTGAAGTAATATACAATGAACTACAATTGCATTCTTGCCAATTAGCTAAGCTTTCTGGCTGACAGGATATCAGGTAATATGTAGTTTCTCAGAAATATATTTGAAAATACAGAGCCAGTAGTGTGTACAAAATCAGGTCATTAAAGTTAATGAACTTTTACATTGGCAGTTTTCAGAAATTATGCCAATTAAAATGGAATACATTTGGCCACTAACATCTGGTATTATTCAAAGATTTTAATGTCATATAAATGAAAAACTAGTTAATAGGAAGAATGAGGATAGCATATCTGAAAGACATTTCTCTTCCACAAATCATGCCTTTGCTGTTTTCCCCACAATATACAGTTTTGTTACCTCAACTCTGGAATGAGACCCTGCACATTACTGCCATATCCTGCCTGAGCATCAGGGAACAACCACCAATTGGTCACTAAGGAAATTTTCATCATGGCACAGAAGGAAATGGCTTTCACTCAGACCACATGAGAACACAGATCATTGTCAGAGAAATCTCCCTAAATGTAAGGAAAATGTGCTTTACATATGATTGGAAAAGCCGCAGATTACATCGGAGCTGCTGCCAAATTAATTTTCCTATTTAATATCATTTCTCTGTCATAACAACCCTGATATCATTATCAGTGTGAACAACCCTTTGGTTGATCAGATTTGATCATTAATTCATGGATAGAGTTCCAAAGAATTATTTTGTAGTCCATGTAAGTTACCCTTGCACTATGGGTTCCCCCAATTTCTCTTTAGCAAATGAAATATCCCACTGAGATACGATATAAACCACTTGAAGTGACTGAATGCTACAGAGTATTTTATCCCTACATTTTGTACTCTGAGATGCAATACATACTCTTTGATTTTGAAATCGGAATGCTCTGCATACAAATCTTGATTTCATCATGTGTAAAAACTCCTTACTATTCTGATTCCTTGATTTGTGAAGCAGAAATAATAATATAATTCTTAGAAGCAAATCTTCAAATAGAATGTTAGAGGGTTTTCCAGTAACTGCTCACTCAGGATATAGTTCTGGTGAAGCACACCCAATTGCAACTTGGTGTTTCTGTGCTTTGGCCAGATAACTTAGAGATAAAATAGATTTTCCACCCCCAAATTTAAGCCCTTCCAGTATCTTTTCAAAGTTTTTATTTTAGTAGGGTATTAATAACACCTAACATGCAAGGTTATTTTGTATATTACAAATATAATAAATATATCATAGCAAGGATTAAGGATTGTTTGGTTCAATTGTTATTTTAGTCTTTGAATAAAACCTTACATTTTCTCTTTTAAGGATTTAAAGAGATAAAATGAGTAGAATAAAAATTCCCCCTAACACAAAGCAAACAGAACACAAAGGAACAAGGTGTTCAGGGTGGTAATATCTGGTAATATCTCTAATCAGTTTGGCTATTGCAGAGTCTATTAAGAAACAGATGAATACCCAGAATGTACTGCACCCCTGTAATTTCAGCATCCAAAGAGTCAAGTATTATGAGGAGCAGACCACCCTAGGATACACTGTCTTATAAAGAGAGAAGAATAAGAGAGAAAGGAAGGAAAAAAGGAAGGGAGAAATGGAAGGAAAGACGGATAATGAGAAAAAAACAGAAATAGAGAAGAAGGAATGAGAGGGAGAAAAGAAGAAAGCAGGGAAAAGAAGTGAAGGTTAGAGAAAAGGCTTAAAATAAGATTTAGTTGTACTTTATGGAGATTATTAGGGGATTGTGCTATACATTCCACGTAACCAATAGTCTTGATTGCCTTTTACAATAGATAATACTTCCTATGTATATATAAAAGGCAAGTGGTCAGTTAGCATTCATTCCACCTTACTTTTAACCCATGGAATCTTTTAGTTCCTGCCCAGTCAAATGATAAGAGGGGATGCATATTTTTTAATAGTCCTATCTTCTTATTATATACTATAGATTTGTGGTCATTAGTTCTATCTCTTACAGTAGAAAATGGTGTTGAGCAAACTTAGGCCTTTTCTACATAATAAACTATTGTTTATTTCTACTCTGTTTTTATCTTATCTGAGAACATAAAGCTGCAATTTCAAAGTCATTAGGAATAGAAAGTCTGTCCTACACTTGAATATCCTTCATATGAAGTGCAATCCTGAGGAAGAATTTAATGATTATAGTAGCAGACTGATGCTCTCAACACCCCTGAAATTCTGGCAGGAAGGTCATCCTGCAAGGAACTGCTCGAAGCAGAGGTGAACAGCTCTGCTCAAAGACCAGAATAAGCACTTCACTAGGATGATTCCAGAGGTGAAACTGGTTCTTACTCTTCTTACCTTGTCAGACACACATCTCCCTGGCTTTATTTTAAATTTAGTACTATGGCTGACATCAAATGGAGGACATAAAGGCAGGCACTGCCTCAACATCCACAAGAGCGTATACTGAGTTGCTAAGCTAGAAATTGCATTTCTAATTTCACCCATGCAACTAATTTGAAAATTTGAATGCTATCACCACAAATATGTCTCTTACCTCCTCCACATAGTACCTGCAAAAGAAGTCGTTTTCTTAGGTGGGCATAAAGATTATAAACAGAATGAGTTCTGCTGACCCTCACCAATATGTAATTATTCAAATGTTGTATTTAATATGCGTCTCATTTTATAATCTTCAGATTACCTTGTGTCATACTTTTAAATGTTTTAATATTAAATATTTTAATAGTATTGTTTAATCCATCAGCTAATTCAGATAAAATGGAAACATATTTTCTTAGGAAAATAAAGTCTCCAGGAAGAATGAACATACTGAGAGAAGAAGAGACCAAGATTTAACTCTAAATTTTAGAATGCTTTTTCAAGGGAGATCATCATGAAGATGAGCCATTAACAACACATGAATTAACATCACAGCAAAGTCACTAGAATGTAATGGTAACCAAAGATAAATGCTTTAAAAGCCCTTATAAGTCAGAACTATTCACAGAAAACAATCATAAGTAGTCACTTAGAAAAGTTTTGTGAAGTTTTAGGAAGGAAAATATACCCAAAGAGATTTATGGCAAACTAATAATACCAAACTATACATTTTTCATTATTCATTATTGCCTTCATCTTTCTCTTTCTTGCTTATAAATATTATATGCAGTGATGAAACCTTTCACAAACACTATTAGTACTTTTGACACTCATTAATTAATCATACAGAAATGACAAAACTCTGAAGTTTAGGTAAGCCCACACTCTGCTCTCAAAAAACTACATTTCAGCTAAGAACATCATAAAACATGATTCACTAGTCTCTTTAATTTCAGAAACATCTGACTCATATTGGCATTCAACACCATCAAACTACAAACGTCTGTTTGCAAACTTCTCATACCAAATATATCTCTTAATATTTCCTCTTTTATTATAATTTATTTTACTTTTTTAAAAATTTCTGGTTATAGTCATGTCTAGATGGTCTGAAGGTTAATTTCACTCCTTGTTTGGCTGCTCAATTCAGGGAACTCCCTTTAGCTGGAGAGATGTTTGCCTTCTTGAAGTCCCAGAGACCTCAAGGGGTAAGAATTAGGCCTAGGTATACACATCTCCCATATTTCAATTTGCCTTTGACATGTTTCTTGTTAGAGAAAATAGTTGCTTTGAAGACTACCTTATTTATTGATTAAGTCTGTAAAGGGCAGTGTGTGACAGGCTTGGTCATTCTGTTGGAGAATTCTACCTTATATATAGTTCTTTCTACTTGAATCTCATGCAGGCTCTTCTAAGATAAAACCAATGACACATTAAGTATTGAACTACTTTGCCCATCTGTGTTGTGGAACAATGACGGCTTCAGAGGCTGAGGGCATTTGAACATATTCTTCTCATAAACTGTTTCTGAATCATCACAAGATTATTTCTATTATGTTCAGCCATGATGAACATAGTTCAATGATGCCCTTGAACATTATTCTCTTTTCTCTTGAGAAAAGTTGATATTCAGTCTTTTACAAAGTCATAGAACTTTTCCCATCAAATCTGAAAGGAAAGATAGTTAAGTGTTGTGTCTTTGATCATGTTTTCTAGAGCTCCTCTCCCAGCATTGAAATCCTGATTGTGCCAAATACTAGATGTGTAAGAGTTGGCAATTCACTTTCCTCTTATGTTTCTCAGTTTTCCTACTTACAAAATAGAAAGGAAAAATACTCTCTAATGTTTCTGTGTGAATTCAGTTATTATTTAAAACAAGGTCTGATAGGAGATGGGTAATAAAACCTTTCCTAGAACCATGTGGTGGGGTTAGTGGAGTGGCTCAGTTGGTAGAACACTAGGTAATAGTGAAACCATTAGGTACTGAGTTCAATTCCTGGTCCTGGACCAAACAGCAACAACAACAAAAGAACCTTGTGGCATTTTGTTACTGACTATTACAAATTCAATGTAAAAAATTACTACAGGACTTCTCAGTGTAGGTAGTAAAAGATTATGTAGACTCTGTCTCTCTGACTCTGTTTCCTCTCTTTCAACCACTAGAGTAGTTCTAATCAACAGCCAAGGTTTATTCTCTATATAGGTGAGGGGGATTTTAGACAACTTTACCCAAAGCCTTTGCTTAAGGTCCTACAGATCGTAGAGCACAGACAAGTCATAACTAAGTCAAATTCTTGACCCACAAAGTCCATGAGTGTAAAACACTATCTTATGACACTTAGCTATAGGTAAGATTTTGTGTAGTTTTTACACTGGAATATTTGTTTTTTATAACTAGTAAGAAGACTCTCCATTAAAAATTTCTTTTTATAATGTTTTTTAAAATACATTTGTTTATTGTAAAGTTACTGTATAGAGAGGTTACAGTTGCATGAGTAAGTTAATGAGTATATTTCCTATCAAACATTGTTACCTCCTCCTTTGTTTATTGGAGATATGAATGTTACAAAACTGAACTGAACTAAAGAAAGTGCTCCTAGAAGATCTGAAATCCTTCTACTAGGATTGTTAGCAAAAAGTCAGAAATATACATTTAAAAAAAAACCCTCTGGGCTGAGAAGGTGGCTCAGTGGTAGAATGCTTGCATTGAGGCACTGGGTTCAATTCCTCAGCACCACATAAGTAGAGTAAGATGGAAGTGGCACTGTGGCTCAAGTGTTGGAATGCTCGCCTTGAGCTGAAGAGCTCAGGGACAGCACCTAGCCCAGAGTTCAAGCCCCACGACTGACAAAATTATTATTATAATAAGTGCAAAATTGCATACCTAAAATATTATTATCCAAATCAGTTCATAAGAATAATGCACATAAAATTTCCCAAAATAAAGTTGATGTTTAAAAAAGAAAAACAAAACAAAAAACTCCTTAAAGGTGAAATCTTTATTAGTGGAAATATATGGGATACATATATTCGACTGGAATGCATAGATTACATATTGTATTTGCTTTTCTTCTTTACAAATAAGCAAATTTACATAATCAGAAAAACATATTAAAGATCAAATTTTCTCCCTACTTTTCTGTTCTACAGTGGTACTTTAAGCTTAATCAATGTTCTAAAAATCTTAAAAAGATAATCAACTCAAATATTCAAAATTTTTTGTGTTGATGACTGAGTTTATATAAAAGTTTCTTTTAAGGTCTGTCATTCAGGTTTTTTTCCTTATTGATGTGAATCAAATAAATGAATAAAATTAAGTATGATCTCAATAGCTCATGCCTATAATCCTAGCTATTCAATAGGCTGAGACCTAAAATTGGTGTTTGGAGCCTCATGTGCAGACAAAGCTGAGAGATTCTTATTTCAAAATAAATGGCATAAAATTAGAAGTAGAGTATGCCTCAAGTGGTAGGACAGGAGATTTGATGAAAAAGCCAAGCAAAGTGGTATTATCCTGAATTGAATCCCCAATAATGGTAGATGTACATGAAAAATAGAATAAGAGTTCCAGAAGATGGTGGAAGAGAAGCTAGAGGCTAAACAAGCTCTCGCATAGAAAGCAGTTTTAGGGTTCCAGTGAACAGTCCTAAGCCAGAGAATCACACCAAGTGTGCCATCACAGGACAGAGAGTTAGGCCAGAGAGGGAAAATCCAGGCAAGGAGACAGATCTGAGCTCTTGCCAGCAGTCACCACCGCCGCGTCGGCAGCAGTGGCGGCGATGGTCGCAGCCATACCTGAATCACAGAGAGTCCAGGACAAAGGAGCCAGACGCAGCAGACGAGCAGATTCTACTCAACACCAGCAAGAATTGAAAAGGAGCGGACATCTTCATCCTGCAGTTCGCAGACCAGAGACAGCCCAGGAACCAAAACTTGGCGTGAGTAGAATCCTAACGTCCTCACTCCTTCTCAGGGAGCAGAGGAGGGAAGGCCACCCCTCCTCCTCCCAGTACCGGAGATCTCAATCTTGAATGCTGACTAAGCTAGGCGGAGCTGCTAGGTCCAACTAAGGCCTTGGAATAAAACTAGAGTCATTTAGCAGGTCACAAGAGCCTAACCTGACCTGCCAGACTCAGCTACACCCAGGGAAAAGTCACGCAGCTCGGGCGCCAGCCCCAGGAGTGGCTTTCTTAACTGGATAATCAGATCCAGAGGCTGCCCCTCCCTTTAGCAGCCTTGACAATCAATTGAAATTCAGTAAACAGAAATCCTGAGAATGGCTTCAGGCTGGGCTCTGTGAGTTTCTCACAAACTAGCCCTCAGGAAAAGCTACGGTTTGCTGAAAGACCTCAACTCTAACCAGAACCTAGCCTCATCACAGCATCTCCAAACTTGAGGAAAAAGCCATCTCCCTCTTTTGTGATACTCAAAGCAG